>NC_052612.1:46012569-46316820 GCF_016545825.1 Eucalyptus grandis | reverse complement strand
TTCCGGCATCGCTTGGGAGACAGCTGAAATTTAAATAAATGAAACGCTGGCGAGCATGATAAACACCGGGCAAAGTAAGGGATACTGTGAGCTATGCGAACACAAGAGATTACGTCTCTCCCTCAGATAAAGCCACTCTGCTATTACAAGTTCAAAGTGCCCTACGCCAAATTTCAACGCACTCTCATTTTCTTAGCATAACGAGAACCAAGGTTTGAACTCAACTCGAAGCTCATATTAATCGACTGGGACAAGTCGAGTCCATGAGACTTACGGAATAGACCTTTGTAATAAAAAAATCAAGCTTCATTTATCAAGGATCAAGTTTTATTTCAAGTAGAGTCAAGCTTCACATCATATTGTCTCATCACTCGTCTTAATTACACATTTATGCAGATATATTTTATCATTCAAGCGATTTAGTTGGTCCACTATCCGCAACATATTTCTTTGTAAAATTCATACGTTGTAAATTGATAAATTTGTACATCTACATTTTGACCCTTGCATGGAATTTTTTAAATTTGCAAGGTTGCCCTGCTCAAAAGAACTGTTAAATGAATGTCTGAAACAGCGCAAGTACCACTCTACCCTCATTAAATGAATGATACATTTTTACTTGGTTTCATTTGGGTTTCTGGACGGCGTACATTTAGCAACTGGATCCAAGTGGCTTTCAAGTTAGAACTGACAACAGATTACATGTTGGTCTAAAATTGAACTTGTAAACGCAACACGTTTCATATCGGGATTTTTCTGGCCCTTGGGCCGCTCGAGTCAGGTGCACTTTGGATTCACAGGAAAGTAGCCTGAGTCGGTCTATTCTTAGTCCAGTGATTCATTGGTTAATGAAATCACGGATTAATTAACCATGATCAGCAAATATCCAAAAGGTATGATAGTACTGTGTAGAGTGTTAATAGCCGAAATGTATGATAATGATATGATAGCCTCGTTGCTCTACATAGTATCTCAAGAAAGATGCACACTTGATTATACAAAATCACATCACATTACTTTAAAATTTAGAGCATAGGCAAATCCGTATTGGCATCGCTCAGCTACATAGTATTCAAACATGCTGGACTTGCTCCGCGATGCGTTGAGCAGATTGGATTAAAAGAAGAAACCAAGTAAATTTATATGAACACTATAAAAAGGGACATGCAAATGCAGTCCGTCAACCATTTGCTTTGCTGAAATAGAGTACAGGATAATGACTACCTTCTATCGAGAGCTCGTGCTGAACTAATTTCTATGGACGGAAAGGTTAAAAAGAAAAAAGAGAAATGCGTCGGTTTCACTTTCTTCTATGTACAAAGGTGACATTACACGGGCAGAGGTCCATAGCAAGATCCCCCAAGGCTCTACCTGGAAAGGATAGTATATGCATTTGGGAACACCTTCATCTTGTCTATTAACTTGGTACTTCCTCGCCTTAGGTGTCTCCAGCCCTCACCTATGAGATATCACCTGTGCGTAAGAACTCAACTTGCAGATGGTTACTTGCAAGTTATATGAGTACCAAGGAAGAACGGAGCCAGAGAAGAGGGAAGTACAGATCTTACAACATTTCAAATAAGTATTCCCTGCGTTTAGCATTTGAAGGCCATCAGTACTTTGACTGCAGAGACGAAATTGCAACATGACCATGACAGGTAGATACCCACGCCCCAACCATATGTCTTTCCTAAACAAGTATGAGGGTGACCTAACAAGCAAGAGAATCATGAACAGGACAACCTACCTGATAGGATAGGAACAGTAAAGAGGCACTCTTTTTGTTTGACTAAAATTTCATTCCACAGAAATTTACAGTTCAGATGACATTGATTTTGACAGCATGCTGAGAACTTTTCTTAGGTTGAGTCACTATGTAAAATTTCTCTCTTTTAGCTTCATGTTTTATTTTACAGTTAAGAGGAAGAAAGTTAACTCATCAGACCAAGTAGAGAAGACAATTGCCACCTGGACAAGTCAACGTCTGGGTCTTGGCTTGCAACGAAATTCGCTAAAAGAGCTATATGATCAGAAGACCACCAGGAGAAGGAAGTGCTGTATCTTTTCAAGCTATCCTCATCCAAGAGCTCCAGCAAAGACTCCAATCACAAAGAGTCCGCTACAACGACAAATCAGCAGCAACATACAAAAGGATACAACATGGATCTATCTTAAAATGATTGATATGGCATTCTTTAAAAAATCTGCAGAGCATATTACCAGTGTAAAATATATAATCTAATGTGCCGATGAAATCTCTGGTGCAATTAGTGAACAGAGGTTCATTTGTCGTGGGTTGTCCAACCTCCTCTTCTGGCTGCTCCAAACCAGGACCAGCACCCATTCTTGCAAAGGATGAGTAGGCACTGACCTGTAATGTGCAGAAGGTCAAAAACAGTGACAAAAAAAACTTGGCTGTAAGAGCTGATCTTTGCTCATTTCACTACTTTAAGCAATCTCTTCAAGAAATACTAGGCTAATGTTTAAATAGAAATAAAAGATGTTACCATTAGTAACTGATGGGCCAGCTTGCTAGAGGGCGCAAGATACCCAAGGGATCGACCATTGGTCAAATCTGGATGCAGCGGATCAACCTTTCCCATAGCAAGAAGTGAATGAGGCGCACTGCATTTATGTTCACTGGTTCCATCAAAAGACCAAAGAAAGAAAGCAGGTCCACAAATGACCAGCCATAAATATCTGCAACTCTGAAACCACACATCAGATCATGACAAACCTTCCTGGGACTGAATTAAAATCGCCACAGACTAACATTGGAATATCAGCGCTAGCGGCGATTTTCTCCAATCCTTTCAAAAGGGTATGGACCTGATTTATATATGAAAAATTGCGAAAATTAGATATAAATGTTATTGCCAGAACAGATAATTTGACCAAATGATGCAATATAGATAGAGGAGAACTCAAGCAAAGCTTCACATCCTTTAGATCTTGTGGGACATTAACATGTGTATTTGCCTGCAGACAAAAGCACCTCACAAACAGGATATGGTCAAATGATGTTAAATGGCCGAAGGAGGAGGAATGAGGCTTATCTTCAGTTGGTTCAGAAAAACTCGCAAGTGCACACATACATATATATACATACATGCATACATCATACCTACCAACCTACAAAAATATATACATGCATGCAATGGCTCCTCAGGCTACGCATTTCAAGTTAACTATTCCAAGCTGTCTTATCTGCACCACCAGAGCTTGGCCCTCCATCCATCTTATCTAAAGAGTTGTCTACAGGGCCATGACACACTTTGCCAGAGAACAGTGACAACAAGTCAGAAATTATGATACTTTTCATGTGACGAGGTCACTGGAATTTCCACTAGCCTCAGACTTCAATTCTTCACGCCAACAGAGGAATCTGGCCTAATAAATGACAAAAACCTCCCTATAGCCCACAAAATGAGTCTAATGATGGCAGAGACTAGAAGTAAGACACAAGCCGACAGAATCAAGGGTACCAAATTTCTAGAACAGGCTCAGCAGGTATTTACAAATCGCACATAGTCCAAAGGATCCAACGATAATTATGTTCATGCTGATCCTCACAGAATGAAAGCACTTACCACACAAAGAAGCTGTCTTTTTCCAAGATTATCACCTCCTGATTACTAAATTTTGCTTTCTAGAACAGCTATTAAAGCGACATTGTCCTTGTGGATATGGGAAAATGCTTGAGTCCGAAATGATAAACAGAAAAAGGTCAAAGAACGTGAGCATAACGCAATTGGAAATAACTGGGGAAAAAAAAATCCACCACCTTAACTAATCGATTTAAAGCAGCTTTCTTCTGGGTGCTTGGAACCAATGTTTCTGTCAAGGACTGTGCTGCTTTGTTAAATTCAACCTGCATAGACACATTGACGCCTTTAGCTTCTGATGGTAATGGAGATGGAGAAGACATCAAATGCAGCAACTTTTTTACCTCGTATTTTTTTACATTAGAAAACCTGTCTCCTGCGAAAAAAATGCACAACCATCTATTGTATTGATATTCCCACCATAAACCTGCAGACAATGGACATATAAATAAATAAAATGACACGAAACCTAAGACAACATAAAAGGAGAAGTCCATAAATAACCTCGATCGTTTTTTTTTCTTGTATAAAGCTTCATAACCATGTTTGTCTAATTCAGGGGCGAAAACTCCTCGAAATGATCACTTTGAACCTGGAAAAAGAAAACATATCTGTTTTCAATGTACCAAACATGCCAAAAAGGAAGGACAAAGCTAATAGTCGATCTCCATCGACGCATGAGGAGGAGGCCTAGTTAACATTCTGTTCTTCCAAACAAAGTAAATCTGATCAACATACATCCTCTTACTATAAATTCCTTTCCCATTACTCTCTCTACATAGTAAAGAATCTGCCACAATGGCTAATATATTTAAACAAAAACAGAAATTTAGCAACTTCATCTAGAAAGAAACTAGATTATCTACAAAGACCTTTTTTGCTTCAATTACATAAACAACAAAATTAAGATGTCTGCAACCTGGAACTTCCATTGAGAATAGGAATGCTTATCTCAATGTATACCAGATAATTATGATGGAACTCCAGCTATCAGTCTGACAAGACATCAAGAAGTAACACGAAAGAAAGCACTCGTGTACCTCTTGTAGGCAAACAATGTCTGCACGATAACCAACTATTTCCCGTAGCAAATTCTGTCTGCGATATTGCCAAGAAAGAGCCCATGAAGGGCAGTAACTGTAAAACTCACTGGAGGCATAAACATCAGCCAAAATGTTGTATGAAAGCACAGTAAATGTTCCAGAGGAAACACGATCATCTGAATCTACATTTCCCATCATGTCAACTCCACTAACAGGGATCAATCGTCAAGGACTAGAGAAGGTGCAGGAATGACGCAAGAAGTCAAAATGGTGTTGACGTGTCCAACAAGAAGTTTTGTCTCCGCATCAACCACCACGCACTCGAACTTAAGAACATGACCGATATCATCTGCGCTTGGGGTATAAGTTTTAGAGCGTCCTACCTCAATCCAAGTAACACCACCACTCCTCTGTGTTACTGTGTGTGGATACAAAGGCACTGATCCATTTGTTAATGTAGAACTAGAAACGAACCAGATGAAGCAGTATTAACAACTCCAGATCCTGAGCTATTGAAACGTCCAAATAACTCTTCCTCCTCATTCCCATTCTCACTGACAGCACTTGCAGCACGGTCATGCAGAGCTCGAAGGATGCTGCCATGCATCCGAAAAGCACTTAGGTGAACAATGGTAGCTTTTAGCAACAGGTATTTTGGCCTTAACACAACCTAGGCACTGCAGCGTGGCTTGTTCAGATGGATGTACACTACAGACCGCAACTTTCTTATCACTTTGAATCCGGTACCTGCAAAGTGAAAGAAAGAACCCACCGGCACCATTTCATTTCCAAATTCAATCAATTTTTTTTCAGATCAATGTCCAACAAAATATCTAACAAAAGGTAAATAATGCTAACAAGAATCAAAACTAGTTTGACAGTAATGACTTTTGCCAGCTGAAGAATATTAACAGCACAGTCTCCCTGCGGATGACTGGTCTAAGATCTTCAAACATTTAATGACCAAAGATTATTACTTTTAGGACAATCTCCGGGAACAACTTTTGTTTAGCAATTTATTCAGCAGAAACAGGAATGCAATGAATCACAACATAAAAGCAAAAAAAGAGACAAAGAGCATGTCATTACAAAAGGACATCACTATAATGCCTTTTTTTTTTCTTTTTTTTTTTGTGGTTTGTTTTTGGGGGAGTCTTTGCTATATGCAGAAAGTTCAACAGTCTTTAAATTGGCTAGGCAAACTAGTCTAATACACAGTCTTGGTTTGGTCTAGAATTGAGAGGTTTTTACCACTGGGAGGGTGGAATATATGGCCAGACACAGCTGACATTTGGATATTCGCCTCATTTAAGCTTATCGGCAAATTGCGCTGATGATAAGTGAAATGCAAAAATTACAATTTTTAACCATTCTTTGCAACTGAAGGCAGGGAAATTTCATAGGTATCCTAAAAGGACTTTAACCATCTCTTGAAATTTCATGCAAAAATAATTTAGGGCACGTTCTACTATCCTTCGGAGATCGTTAAGGTCCATTTTGGGATGCAGCTTGTTCTCTCTCTCTCTCTCTCTCTCTCTCTCTCTCTCGCGTGCGTGCACGCTGCACAAGCACCCGCACATATATATGCCCCCCACCTACTTCATTCTTCCACACACATTTGATTTAATGAGATCTTGTTCAAAGTTAGTAGAGTTAATTGATAGGACATATCAATTTAGAGAATGTCACCCTTTACAATTTCTCTTCATGTCCTAATGTTTCTGATTCTTAAAATATGTCATTTCCCATTTGTTGGTCATTGTTATTTCACATTGTTTGAAAGTTTGAGCATGCTGAAGAGACTAAAATTGGTTTGAGAATTAATTTAATAAGCAATTTGGTCAACTATAACAGAGTAATTAAACAAGTGGAACATACACATCCAGATGGCAAGAGCTCACAGCATCACTCTGTAAACCAGACTTGTAAATTATTGTTTTCATCTCTAGCTTTATCCTAAAAGTTTTACATGTACTTAACATTCTTGCATCCCATTTAACATTTTGCAATGTTTTTCATAAGCATAGAGTTTATCAGCCTCTCTTGCATTGTCTTTCCTCTGGATAAACCATCATGAGTGGACTCTTCACCTTCATCTAAATTGCTTATTCTTGTCACTCCCCTAGTACATTGTTTGACGTCATTGACATTACTGTGAATCACTTTCAAGGTTCAGTCTAAAATCTGCATTTTTCAGTAACCATGCCAGAATTCACTCATATACCAGGGGATCAATAACAGATGAACGACCAAAATTAGACTTCACCCTTCACAATAGAACATGCCTAATTACTATGGTAATTTTATGACGCATTTACCCAGCCATTGCATCAATAATCATAATGAACCAGGATAAACCTGACTGTAATAATAAATTGATAAGCACCCACTAAATGATATCATAACTTACCTTGATCCTGTAAATAATAAAGGTATAGTATATTCACATCACAATGCATGCTCTTCGAAAATAAATGCAAATTGACAGATAGCTGGCTAATTATTGCCAACAAAGCCAAGAAACCACAGTTCTAACTTGCTTCACCTCATGAGTTTAAAACTTTAAGTCTTAAAATCTTCATTATAAGTAATACTAATTTACAGCATAAGTTATTTAAACCACGAACCCATAAGAAGCCATACATCACAAGACAAACCTACCAATTGACAAATTGACATAAATTTTACATGCTCGTAACCTTCTTTTCCACCTGTCTAAAACAGCCAATATTTTGCCACCAAGCAAGCCAAGACTGCCACGACGAGTGGAACAGCCCTCCGCCTCTGAGACGCTGATAATTAGACATTCGACTAAACTGCTAACAGGATGAATGTGGCTAACCCCTTCCCATTTGGAGCACACACATGTCTTTTTGTAAACAAACAGACAAAATTGGCAGGTACAAGATAAATGCACCATGTTCTCAAACACTTCTGCCACGTGTTGAAAAAGATTAATTCAAAACGCCAACCCAACACAGGAGGCTTGTCCTATTCTTCCAGAAGTTACAGAAGAAAACGTTCATGTTGTGTCAACAGGGAGGATAAAGGATATTTAACTGATCAAAACTGCTTCGAAAGTCTATGCCACGGGAAAATAGTAACCGTAACATCAACGTTCACAAATCCCTACAGCACATTTGAATGCCCCAAGCTAGCAATGTCACTTTAAGTAAGTAAACCGAGCAAACCAGCATCGCGTCTACTCATTGCAACAAAAGGGGCAGAGAAACAAGTAAGCTAGAAAGGGCATAGAACCATTAAAATGCCACTCAAGAACGCACAAACATCTCTCATGTTCAAGCAGCTGCGACGCAATTACCCTCTCAGAGAATCAAAAGTGGAAAGCAACCGCGAACCACGCAATTCCCAACAACACGGTCACTCAGACATGGGCGGAACTCACTTACCACTTGTATCTCAAGAAGTGGCCGTCCGATGGGGCGGACTCGGGGACATCCTCGGTGGAGAGGGCCTTGTCGGGGCGTCGCAGGAGCACGTACGGCGTGAGCTCGCAGCCTACAATGGGAATGTCCGGGAGGGCAAGTGCACGCGGAGCACGCTCAGCATACTTTCAATCCTCGCGGCGGTCACGGCAGCAGCGGCAGCGGCGGCGGCGGCGGCGGCGGCGGGGCTCGAGCTCTGGCGAAACCGACAGGGCGAAGGCGGCGTCTTCCAACCGGCGGATACCTGGCGGATCCGCCATTTACGAGGCCCCGGCGCCCGCCAGCCTTATCGCACCTCCCCAGCTCCTCTCCCTCGCTCGCCGGGTTCCCCACACCAAAAGAAAAAAAAAAAAAAAAAAAAATTTCGAGCGGCCCCGGGGCCGACGGATCCTCGATGCGCCGGAGACGGGAGGAATCGAGGGCTCGGATTGGACGGATCGACGGAGGGAGATGGGGGTAGAGAGAGAGAGAGAGAGGGAGGGAGGAGGGGATCGAGGAGAGAAAGAGAGCGAGAGGGGGAAGGGGATTGATTGATTTCTAGGGTTTTGCAGAAGGGGGGGGAAGATGGAAGGAGCGGGAGAGTCAGTCAGAAGGGGTGAAACTGAGATTGAGAGAGAGAGAGAGAGAGAGTACGTGCGTCTGCACTTGTGCTGCTGCTGCTGCTGCTGCTGGGGGTGTACTGATCCTGATCGGGGTCGGGGTCGGGGTCGTGGGTACTGGGTGGACTTTTCCACTCTCTTGCTACTCGGGGAGGGCGTATTTACGTATATACAAAGCGTGTTCCCCCCCCCAACAACCAGATCTACATCTCCAGTGGCTCATGTTTTATGTTATGGTTTTATCAGATCTCTGGTGATCTTTACATTTTCATTCTTGAATATCTCTTTCTTTTCGCCTCTATGATCTAGAGATGCTAAAAATTTAGTTTTGCTTTCTTTTGACGAACTATATTGATTATGAGCTTAGCGATTTTTTACACAATTCATCATCACGAATTAATCGTGTCGACGTGTAAGGAATTAAGTCGTTTTTTAGTCATTAACTACTGTCAAATTCACCACCAACCGAGGTGGTGTGGATGGTAGATCCTTGGCCCTCCTCGGTGGAGGCCAAGGTTGGCACTTCTGCAGGGGATGCACTTAGGCCTGTGGTGAGCAAGCGTGACGTCGGGGTGGTGGTTTTTCCGCAGCGTCGCCGGGATTTACTGGCGCAAGACCTGTCAGTCTGTGTTCCACCGTACAAAAAAAAAAAAATACGAGTCAAAATGCGAATTTGATTTCAAATGACTCTATATTATTCATTTCAACAAAAGCTTAATATTAAAATATTTAATAAAGTGTGATTGAATTGTACATTGATTGAGTGGTTTGATTGATGAGCTGGAGTCGAAAACAAACAAAACTGTCAGAATGTGGAAAATATCATGCCTATCAACATATAAACATATTATGACCCAAAAAAAACATATAAACATGTATGAGGAACTACTCTCTTTTTTTATTTACAACTAAATTGATCAAAACGTACCCCCGAACAAATATAAGATTAAATAATAAATTGTCGATTCCCAGTCATATCAATAATTTCAAGATAATCAAATTAAATTTAACTTCACTTTATAAAATAGAGATACGTGCACAAAAAAAAAAAAAAATCCTCAAATTTGCCGAGACAGCGTAATTTAATTCTAATGACCCAAGAGCAGCCCCAACCAACCATCCGAACTGCCCGACCCAATTGCAACCCTAACCGACCCGGACCCAATCCAAGGCCCAAGGCCCGCCCCACACTGCACAAAAGGCCCGGACCAACGGCCCAAAACTCCTCCAGCAATCATCACCATCCCTATAAAACCCAACCCTCTTCCCCTCCTCTCATCTTCCTCGCTAGGGTTTTCGCCTTTCAGCAGCGGCTTTCTTCCAGAGACGCCACGACCGGCGCCGCCGAACCTGTGAAAAGAGTAAGCCCCTCGCGCGCGAAGAAGACATGCCGGCGGGTCACGGTGTCAGGTGCCGGACGAGGGACTCGTTCTCGAGGCCGTTCCGGAAGAAGGGTTCATCCCCTTGACGACCTACCTCAGGACCTACAAGATCGGCGACCACGTCGACGTCAAGGTGAACGGTGCCGTCCACAAGGGCATGCCCCACAAGTTCTACCACGGCCGCACCGGCCGCATCTGGAACATCACCAAGCACGCCATCGGCGTCGAGGTCAACAAGCAGGTAGGCGCTGTAAATTTTTATGGGCTTCGAGCTCGATTGGCGGTTTCTCCACGTTCTGGTCTTTTCGCGCTGTGATTTTATACGGTAATGATGGCATGTGGGTGTCATTTGGGTCGGTGCAAGATTCGATGTTCTTAGCTGTTTTGAGTTGCTCGGTCGCTGTAGTTGCGATCTTGTGTGCTGGGTTGGTGATGGGCATTGAAAGCTTCTGTGAACTGAGGTGGTTTAGCTCTTTTGGATCGTTTCGACTACTGGTTTGTCAGCTCGTTGTGTCCCCTTCGAGCTTGTTTAAGTTCAAACTGCATTCTCGTGCGCCCGCAAAAGTGCTGATCTCGCCATTATTATCTGCTGATTGTATATCATTATGGATAAAGCCCGGTCCTAGGGGTGGCAATTTGTGTCTTGCTTTCGTATACGTGTTAGTAATCATATTTTTTTTTTTTTTGAAGCTGGAATAGGTCGAATTTGATTGATATGATAAAAATGGTCCTTTGAAAGAAATCATGCATTGCCGCATCTGATGTCGAGCCAGTTGCATGTGTTGTGCTCTTGTCAGAATTCAAATTTCGCTGCTACTTTACTCTCGTCCTTCTGACGCTCATATCTCTTTTCGATTCATATTGGATATTGTTGTCCCGCTCAAATTGGATGGCATTGCTTGGTGCGTATTGCATTGAAAAAGAAGCCCTTTTAGTGTATATGCTTTGACTATGCCATTTTTAATTCTGTGGTGGCTGATTTAGGTGGATGTTTTACATGTTCTCAATGTCTCGTTATGGTGCTGTAGTTAGTTGTTACGTGAGGTTCACTTTGTATTCTGGTATGGTTGTTTGTTGTCTTACTGAAATGCAATTTCTTTTGTCATGAATTAGGTGGGCAACAGAATAATCAGGAAAAGGATCCATGTGCGCCTTGAACATGTTCAGCCTTCAAGATGCAACGAGGATTTCCGTTTGAGAAAGATTCAGAATGACAAACTGAAAGCTGAGGCCAAGGCAAGAGGCGAGAAAATTAGCACCAAGAGGCAGCCGGAGGGCCCCAAACCAGGATTCATGGTGGAGGGGGCAACCCTTGAAACTGTTACTCCTATCCCGTATGATGTCGTAAATGACCTTAAGGGTGGTTATTAGAGCTGATCTGTATTGGTTAGCCCTGAAGTGTGCGCCACATACATGTGGTAGCTGGTTTAGTTATATTCATAATCTAAATCCGAGTCTTCTTTGGGATTTGCTGCTCAATTTTTCTGGGGATTTTTATCTGTTTAGAACAGTTCTTTGAATGCTGCAGAAGCAATAGTATCAAGTTAAGAACTACTATTGAGTTGTATTTCTTTTTATTTTCAATGACCTCTTTGAAGGCAGCTGATAATTTCCCTAATCATTATTACGTGTTTTATCTGGTTCAGCCGTGACTTTTGGAATCTGCTATCCTTCGTTCCCGATGAACGCATGCTGCATAATCGGTCTATAGAATCTTTCTGGTGGAATATGGTTATTGGATTATTCAAAATTTTGCTTTGTTTGGTTAAAGATCAAAATTTAGACGCAGATTTGGAATTTGTGGAATTGAATCATCTGGAGGAATCGACCTGCTTGCTCATATCCTTCAAATAGGCGTTGATAGTAATGAATATGACCGATGAAGTGTGTACAAAGGAAAGTATATGTGCTTAAGCAAGAAGTCTGTTACAAGTTTGGAAACTGCTCTCTGGCTTCTTGGTGACTCGGAGCAAAAGTTAGCTTCCCCTGCACACTCTCCGCGTGATATGTAAGGTTCTGCGTCAAATTCACCAGCTGAACATCTCACAACACGTTCTTCTCGTCTCTTTCCCATAGACAATTCCCGATTTTCTGGGTGCATTTCTCAGTTCGCCATGGACATGTGATGAACCTGCATTGAGATGCTCGCCCGCAGAGATGCGAAATCGCAAGGCTCTTTAGAGAGAGAGGGAGCTCACCAGGGTCGGACCACCAATTTGAAGCTCGTAGATGAAGAAGTCTCTGGCATTCCCACCTCTTCTGCTACTGCTTCTTTTCTCAGGTCTTTTTTTTGGTCCTGCAAATGCATATGTTCTTTACATGATCGTTTTATTTCCACGTTAACCCGTTCTGGCGTGCTCATGGTACATAGATCGGTCAAAACCGAATCATCTGTGAATCTCATCCGGTCTTCTCCCTTGAGCAGCTGAGTCTTTTGTGGCCATGGCGGCCTGGGGTGTGCACGCGGCGAGGATTCCGGAGCACACGTGCTACAAGCTGATCAGTTTCCAGAAGTGCAGCCCCCAAGTATGCGTTAACGAGTGCTTTAAAGAAGTGTATGGGTTCGGAAAATGCAGAAGCGATGGCTTGTGTTTTTGTACTTACTATTGCAAGCTTCCTCCACAATGAACTTTCTACTTTTTCACTTGGTGCTTCACTGTCACTAGTAAGCTTTAGACGGAAAACAAACCCAAGGATATTATTTTCCACACTCTTCTTCTTCGCTCTTCCTCCTTTCTGGGTGTTGTAAAGACGGCAGAGGATGCTACAGAAAACTACTACGTTGCAATCGAGCCGGCGAATGATACTATGGATTCAGCTCGTGGTACGTTCCTTGCATTAGTTGATGATTGCAACATAGTCGTGTTCATGTCATCAAGGCCGGTTTCATCCTCTAAGACGTCAGAAAGAGAAGATGAGCGATCCCAAAATGTTGAAATCTGAACTCCTCAGGTGATTGAAACAAGGCATCTTCTGCTTCAATCTTTGCATTCGCTACCTTATTCATCGATGTGGGAGTGTTTAATCAGCTGATGTTTTGAAGGAAACAACGTTGCATATGCTTAGGTTTAGCTGAATTTCGATGTAATGATCTTCTTAGGCGAAGGCGAGTGAGCATACTTCCGAGCTGATACTGCATTCTACGCACGTGAGAGAGTATACCTACGTATGCTATTCAAGATAGCCGACGCATCAAACTCTTTAAACTTTACGTGTTCTGTCGGATCAGGATTGGTCAGTGTTATATACCAATTGAACAAAAGAAACAGAGACATGATCCGCATTGAACAAAATCGTAATACCCGGTTAAACGGCGGTGGATTTAATGATTAATCCTTTGTCACATTGCACGTTCTATAATCCGAACGTGTAAATTCTGTCATGAATATCCTGTTTGTTTGACTCAAATCAGATGGCGATAACAGAGTGCTGCTCTTGCTAGTGCATGCGCAGTAGCAAAAATGTTGGGAAGTAGCACGTAACGTCGAAAGCGAGCAACAGATGTTTATATCACGAAATATCCTACATCAACGACAGGAAAACATGGGGTCTCTACAGGAACCGTAATCCCTTGTGCTAAAATCCTAGACAACCTTATTGTTAATTTCTTCAACTGATGGCCCGATACGCACACTACTTGAAAGGTAGCAATGCCACGAGACGAAACACCTCGAAAGTCCTTGATCAAGTTCTGCTGCCAACTGCCAAGTATCTAGGAGGCAGGAGAAGGCACTGCTCCAAGTAAATTGGTGCAGTACTTGTTGACCTGCTCGCCGAACGAGAGACCAAAGGGGAAAATCCATTGGGCGCATGTAAAGGGGATGCCCATGATGACCTTGCAGCAGTCGGGCAAGAAGTCGAATTTCGGCTCTTGGATCGGCTTCAGGAGCTGTTCGGTACACCCCGCTACCCCGTTGATGATCTTCCAACATTCCAATTGACTCGTAGGGGGAAAGCCGGGAAGGCCTCCGCCTGTGGTCTGAGACAGAGCAGGCGTGATGGCCATCACGGTCACCGTGAAGGTCAGGAGCAACGATGCCCGTCGCGACGACACCATTTTAGCTAAAACCAATTCCTTGCGTTCGCCGAAGCTCGTGCCTGATTTGTTCTGCTCTCAGTTGTCGATCTGTATGTGGATGCTTCATGAGCAGCTGGGGCTTTGGCTGTTTATATACAGGCTTCACTGTCTTGAAGGCTTCACTGTCTTGAAGTCTTATTCATTCTGAGCGAGGGAGTTACGGGGGACTAGAGAAACTCATGTTCACCGCAATTTAACGAAGAAGCGTTACGAGAGACTTGCATTATCTCGCTTTGAATAGCAAACGTGCAATAACGCTACCAAGAATCTCAACTGTGCTGTGATCAGCAAATGTACCACTGCCAGTACTATTTAACTCACTGTTCTAACTGAGCTTTTTCGCAAGATCCTATGATGTTATTTGTCGAGTGATCATGTGAATAACAATGTTTCTGTAACTGGAGTGATAAGTCAATCGACGAATCTAGATTATGACAAAACAAAAGATGAGTTTACTGGTGATTTTCCCTTTTTCGTTGGGTAATGTCGGAGTGAACTCTCTATGTCAAATGCGGTTTAACCTGGAATGCTCTTATGTGGCCAAGCTTCTAGCTCAACTAATCTGTCCTTTCACGAGATTAGAGTGGATATATAAGTACATTCTTTACCGATTCATTTACCGCGACCCGAGACAGGAGTTTTGACAAAGCGGTCTCGCCTCTTTAAAAAAAATGTGAAAGAGGACATCCCCTAATGTCTTCTGATCATTGATCCTTCCGGGTCAATTGACAGTCACTCTTCGTTTTCGCCACTTTGAAGAAGGAAAATTAGTTAAAGGCTACTAAACAGGGCGCTTTCCGACTGCAAATCACTATAGGGGGCGTGGATATTTGTAATATGGAACAGAAGTGATATGGTGTTGTGAGCAGTGCTCGAATCTGTCGAAGCAACTTAGAAGGTTGGAGTGGAAGCAGAAAATTCTTTATAAACTTTAACATCTCAAGATTATACAATAATTTCCAGCCTTCCAGCCTTGTTGAAACTGTACGAGTTTAAAAACAAGTAGGCCGAGTGGAAAACGGGACAACTGTAAATCCGATTCTCATTCTTATATCTTTCAAACTCTTTCAATTTTTGTTCATAGAAGATTTGTAAATGGAACCGGTGCACCTTCTACTCTTTGTCCATCTCATATTCACATGAAAGTTTCAAATTCTCAAGATAAACAATTCACCCCCTTTTTATTGTCGTACCTAGTCCATTTAATTTGGTATCAGAATTTCCTTACTTAGCATATGGGATATAGAGCAAAAGGTCCAAATGGCTGCCATTGAAAAGAGCTTCTTCTAGTGTCGACATAAAGAAAGAAGCTTCTTTTAGTGAATGGCAAATTTATTTCTAGACCTCTTACATTTGATGGAAATAACCATATCTGTTGGAAATGCGGGATGAAAGTTTGCGGGAAGATCGTCACTAGCAGCAAGAAAAATGCCATGTCCTTCTACTTTCAAACTTTTGACTTTTCATTAATTTTTGGGCACGGGGACTCTGACTTTTTTTGGACACAAAACGACTTAACGAAACCTGTCAAAATATTCAAATATCAACATGTAAAATTATATATGTAACATTTTCTTAGTTTTCTTGAGGAAATAATATTTCCACGAGCGGAAATATGGTTTCGCAAATTTTTCATGACCTAGTTTGATCAGACTGATTCGCCTCTTCAAAGTTCCACCAGTCTCCACGAGGATTCTTGAAAACATTCGAAGACAAAAAAAAATAAAAATCTGCCAAGTTAAGTAAATAATCAAAAGAAGTCTAAACTTACCTTTCATTATTCTACAATTTCATGTTTTTTTCAAAGTTTTGATTATTTAACTTTAATGATCTTTAATGCAAATGTTCCCATAGATTATTTTTAATTTTAAAGATCGCTAGAAATTAGTTCATGAGAATTGCATTTTGTATTTTTGAAAACGTAGGATAAGAATAAAGTACTGATAAATAAAGCCTCATCGGCCCTTAACTCCCACAACCATAATCGAACCTACCCCTGTGCTTACAGCTCAGAAAGCTTGAAACAGCACTTAACAATACAATACAGGATTTTCATGACCTTCCAGTTCGAATTTTAAAAAAAATGAAGTCTTGTTATAACTGTACTCAACAGATCACCGTTAACTGCACAAACCAAGGCAATCATCTTGGTTCTTCAGTTAATAAGTTGACGCTGAAACACATATATATATTCAAAGAGAAACAGGATTCCTAGGAGCATCGAGAAGGAACCCCATCAACGCACGATCAAAAGATGGCGAAACTTACGTCGTCCAACGCTTTTCACCTTCTCTTGTTGAGCTCATTGATGTCGTTCGTCGCTGCGACGACTTCAATAGATGACGGTGCGAGTGCCAAGATCACAACATTACCCGGACAACCTAAGGACGCATCTGTTGCTCAATATTCGGGTTACGTGAGGATAAACGAGAAAAAGAAGATGTTCTATTGGCTCGTGGAAGCAGCATCAGATGCAGACTCCAAACCTCTTCTCCTGTGGCTCAATGGAGGACCTGGTTGCTCGTCAATCGGGTACGGAGCTTTTCAGGAGATCGGACCCTTTCAGGTCCTGCCCAACGGGGAACTTGCTAAGAGACAAATCTCATGGGACACCGGTAATTTTGCTTCAGCAATGCTTGATGCGGCCGACATCAGTTTGCTAATCTCTTGCGATGCTCCACGGAACTATCTCTATCGAAATTGAATACGATCAAAATTTAATGCACTAGTTTGTAAATAATGGTAGAACTAGAGTATATACCATTGCGACAAGATACAACTTTGCCAATACGGTCTTCAGAAACCAAAGTAATGACTTCTTCATGCAGGGAGTCTTGATGGTTCGTTTTGGTTATCCCATTTGAACCAATGAACGTCCTTGCGAATGTTCCCTCTTTCAAGCTCATGGATCGCCATTTACTAATGTCATCTCGTTGTCTTGTTGCAGAGGCAAATTTGCTCTTCCTTGATTCCCCTTTCGGTGTCGGATATTCTGTTCGCAGCGTTGTTGAGGAAGATGGGGATAATAGCACTGGTCAGGACTTTTGACTCGGTTTATCTTGGTTTTCACGGTTCTATGTTTTGCGTCTTTCTGATAAATTTGTTCGAAAGATTAATCGGTATCCCCTTTCTTTACGATCTTAGCCATGGACAATTTTGCGTTTCTAAACAAATGGCTTGAAGTCTTCCCGAAATTCAAGTACAGAGACTTCTATATTGCTGGAGAGAGCTATGCAGGTATGCATGTCTTGTCACCATTGAATCCCAGTGAACCCAATCATACAACACAATTTGTATCACTCACAAGTTCAAAATTGGACTTGTTTTAGGGCATTTTATTCCTCAACTCGCTCAGGTGATTGTAAATCAAAACAAGGGGATTGCCCGACCGGTTATCAATCTGAAGGGACTCTTGGTGAGATGATTAACATGGAGTCTCCAGTTGAACTAGACCCGTTTTCACTGCCGAATTGAACTAAACTTTTGCTATTTTCTTGGGGGAAATTTTCAGTTAGGAAATCCTACTCTTGACAGATCAACAGGAGATCCTGGAAGGTGGGAGTTCTATTGGGTTCATGGGCTTATTTCAGACGCTACGTACGAAAACATGAGGAAGTTTTGCTCTGTCGATAGAGCTTCGGAAGGCTGCAAAAATGCTTGGCAAGAAGCATATAATAATGAAATTGGAGTTGTAAATATCTATAACATGTATGCGAGACCATGCGAGAAAAACACCACACAGGCGAGACAGCTCCCTAATTTGATTTTGGAGGCACAAAAAGAAATCTCAAGAAGTAGCTTTATCTATTGTTTTCTCTGGATGCAGGATCTTATGTATAGAGACGGGAATGAATTCTGCCTGGAGGCTGACACGGTGAAGTACTTGAAAAGCAAAGAGGTGCAAGAGTCCTTCCACGTTGACCCCTCCTACATTCCTTTTAACTACACCCTCTGCAGGTTTTCTTGATCACAACACAACAACTTTATTCAAATCTAGGGCATGCAAAATATCTGGACATAAATTAATCTTGTGATTTGGCTAATGCAGTGAACCAGGCGTCAACCTCAGGTATAGCAGAAGCGACGGAGAAATATCGGTCCTTCCCATCCTTAAAGAACTCATAGAGGCCCGCTTGCGGATTTGGATATACAGGTGAGGTGTATCAGTTAATTGCCCGAAACAAAAACGTATAATAGAACATGCTGGATAGACTTGGGATTTACCTATGATAGAATCATTTGGTAGGATTGGTGCACAAACATTCATATTTAAGGGGAGACTAACATTTCTTCTAATTCATCACGAAGATGTCTTTTCTCTTACCGTTGCTAGTGGCATCGAGTGTCGACTCACATGAATTATTTGCCTTTTCTTGAGTAGTGGGACAACAGATGTAGCTGTTCCTTTGCCAATGACTCGACGTAACATTGCAGCACTAAAATTGAAAGTACAGGAGAAATGGTACCCCTGGAACCATCGCGATCAGGTAAACACAGTTTAAATCGAGTTAAAGAAAAGCTTCCACAGATTATTCACAATGACTAAAACTAGACTCTTTGGTTTCCCAGCTTGGAGGTTGGATCGAGATATATGAAGGCTTGACGTTCGTTGCCGTAATGGGCGCCGGCCATGAAGTGCCAATGTATCTCCCCTCTCAGGCACATACTATGTTCCAGAGCTTCCTGTCCAATGCGCCAATGTCCAAGCCACCTCCTAAACAGACAAGCTCCACCTGAAGTCACTCGAGCTATGATCCCACAGATTCTCATGTCCATTGCTAAATGACATGGCTCTGGTCAATCTTTTTTAGTTGATGAAACCATTGAAGGGCTTGCAGAATACTAGGAGCTTGGAAATTTATAAGAAATAGTTGGTTGGAAGTGCTTCGTTTTTCTTCTTGTCAATTCCAAGTTCTCATGGAAAGCCAGTAATGGTATCAGTTGAATGAAATTGATGTAATTAAGGTGAAAATATACCGCAATACAATGCCTTTTCTTTTCAGAAGAAAGTAATACTAGCCTCACTTCTTTTTCATCAGGACACAATGAGAATATTTTCAGAACCGAACACGGCATCGACATGTATTATCTTGGAAGTTGCTTGATTTACAGCAGAGATGGTGAGAAGGTTCACTTGACTTGGAGTTATTTGCGAATAGTCAGTGTTTTCCTTATCTATAATTGACACTCAGGCGGTGGTAGTTGCATTTTATAATAATAGAATGCATATACATAGCAAAGTCTCTCCATGATTTTGGCCCTTAATTCTCAGACCGTGTTATCATTTGATGAAGATAATTGAAGAGGGTATTCTTTCGACCCCCAAAAGAGATATTTGGGGTACTTCTTTTTTTTTTGTTCAAAATAGTCGGGGTCGATGACTATCGCATGATTTTGTACCAGGGTTCACTTTTTTTATGACTGTCGCATGATTTTGTGCCACTGTTCACTTTTTCTTTCTCTTGCAAATGTTCATCATTTCTTCTTCATCTATACGTCCCTTCAATGTACAGTGTACCGTAAATTCGAGTTTATACTTGATAATCCATGATTGACAATTTGGGCAATGGCTGAATTAGGCATGCATCCTATTAGTATCTAGTTTCTCGGCCTTGTTCTTGCTATTTATTCGGGTGGATTTTGGTCTAAACTGCGGGACATTTTCCGGGCAATTGGGATCTTGTCATAGTCAGAGTGCATAAGAAAGGACATTTTCCCAACAACTCACCAACCGGACTTTGCGACTCAATTTTCACAAAACTTCGAGTTTGACCCTTCACTCCGAAAAATACTTCAACAGAAAGAATGAAAGGTGTGAGTACTTATCGGGTATTGCGATATGTAGTAAATTCAGCTTAGCAAGATGTCCATAATGAGAATGCATAAAACCCCTCTTTTTCCTTCTTTTTTTTTTCTTTTCGTTTCGTTTTTCTCTTTTCTCTTTCTTTTCCACTTTTGTGCATGCGTCTCAGCCTTATAAAGCTGAACGCGCTTCTTTTATTTATTTATTTACTTTTCAACATTTCCTTTTTCTTTTACCTAGTTAAATGTAGCAAATGTTACAACCTACCCTCTTTAAGAGAAATTTCATCTTCGAAATTTCAATTTACCTCTACTATAAAATAGATGGGGTATTTACATCGCCTCCTCCTCGAACTCTTGAGAAATTTTTTTATACTGCACCCTTCACAAGCAGCATCTTGAATTGGCAATAACCCCCATGCTTGTCGCGATCAAACTCAAGAGTAGCAATCCGTTATTCGAATATATTCAACAGTGAGCAACAACGCGGTACATCACTATAACTAGAAGATAAGCCATCCTCTATGCCTCTAGTAAATCCCATTTTCTCAACCAAAACCTTTAATGCTCCCTTAATGGGCATTCCACTTGCTACAAAATGATGTCAAGAATTTTTCTACACCAGCATCATTGCAAACAATAACAACCTTTGCAATCGTTTGAGGATTAGCGTCCATCCGCCCAAGGGCCAATCCCGAATTTTTCCATCAAAAGGATCATAGGTTGTCCTGACCATAGTAAATGACCACAAATTACCAAGCCAAGAACCCATAGCAACAAGCTTCGTCACTAACATCTAATTGATGGTCAAAGTACCTATTTTTATGAAAGCATATGACTGTTGTACAGCCAAGAGTTGGCACTTTTCCAGGGAGAGCATTCTTTGGTGTTATTTTCTGTGTACCGAGTACCAAACATGTTTTAATAATAGCTGGCAAACCTTCAAGAATTGCAGCCACCACTAAGACAATTGCTGTCTCAAAGTGATTTGTGCACTTTTTGGAACATGAATTTTACAAATTCATAAAAAATACAGTACAATTTGCCTTGGAAGGCCTATGATCAAACAACGCGCATCTAAATGAGCCAACAATCTTGTAATCCTAACAATTAAACAAGAATTGATGTCAAAACAAAGTAAAATATTACAACAATTACGAATCGACTAAACAACGCTTAAATGCTAACAAAAGGACTCATATGCGCTAACAAATTGCACCCCTAAAGCAATTATTCAAGCCATTTGCAATGCGGAGCTTGCACGTGAAACCTTAAAATTCTCGCTCCGACTAAATTGTTACACCAAAATGACTCCTACCAAACTTGACAGCTTTACAACGACATAATCCACTATTTTCATGAAATCCCATAGCCCAACAGCTTAAGAACTGGACTTCGCGGCTTCATTTTCACAAAATTTCGAGTTTGAGTGCTAAACCCACCAAATACTTCAATTGAAAAAACGACAGGTGCAAGCACTTTGCGATACATAGTAAATTTGGTCGACAAGGTGTCCATGGTGAGTATGCGCCAAAACCCCTCTTCTTCCTTCTTCTTTATTTCTTTCTTTTCCTTTCCTTCTTATTTTCCCTTTCTTTTCCCCTTTCTTGCGTGCATCTCGACCTTAGGTTGCTGAAAGAGCTTCTTCTCACTTTTTGTTGACTTTTCAACATTTCCTGTTTTTGACCCAGTCAAAGGCGGCAAATATTACAACTTGACTTGGAGTTATTTGCGAATTGTCAGTGTACTCTTGAGCTATAATTGACATTCAAACAGTGATTGTCACATTTTATAATAATATAATGCATATACAAAGCAAAGTCTCTGTGATTTTGGCCCTTAATTCTCAAACCATGTTATCTTTTGATGAATTGATAATTTAAGATTGTATTCTTCCGACCCCTAAAAGCGATATTTAGGGTAGTTTTTTTTTTTTTGGGGGTCAAAATAGTCAAGGTAGATGACTCTTGCATAATTTTGCACCACAATTCATTTTTTCCTCTTGCAGATGTTCATAATTTCTATACATCCCTCCAATGTATAGTGTAACAGAAATTTGAGTCTATACTTGACATTTTAAGTAATGGCCGAATTTGGCATACATCCTATTAGTATCTAGTTTCTCGGCCTTGTATCTTGTTGCTTGTTTGAGTGGATTTTGGCCTAAACTTTGGGACATTTTCCGGGCAATTGGGATGTTATCATAGTTAGAGTGCATATGATAGTTGAGGACCTGAGTTTTGTTAGATTTGTACTGGGTTTTGGGACATTATAAGGTCAGCTGGGGCTTTTGCAGAAAAGTTTGGGATTGTAAAAAGGACAAGTAGTCGGTTTTGGTCCTGCCACAGTTGCTGGAGTTTTGCGAACGCATGATAATATTTACTTATGGAAAAAAGCAGTCAATGCAACCAAATCAACACGGACACTTGTTCAGCTGGAGAAAAATGATATGGTATAAGGCTCTACTTCAGCTTCAACAAAGCCTCTTAGATCCATTTGGCTTGTTTTCTTCGTGGACAGGTAAAAGTTGATACATATGGAAGGAGTGATCTTGGATAGAGTATATGGTCATGTCATCAAGCTCCAATTATTAGCCCGACCAAGAAAAGACGAAACTAGTATTCATTTTCCCATGGAACCGACGCTCTTCCTGACTAGCGAGTTAAATTCTTCTTTGCTCCATTTGAGATACTTGAACCACTTGGACTTAAGTAGGATTGATTCTAATCATGGAAAAATCCTTAAATTTCTCGGTTCAATGAAATAATTGAGGTACCTCAATTTGTTGAATTCTAACTTCTATGGAACGATTCCTCGATAATTAGGAATTCTCACCAGGTTGGAAGTCCTCAATCTTCATGATTACACCGGAGATTTGGTTGTGAATGATATCTTGTGGGTTTCTTATCTTCAATCACTAATATACCTCTACATGGGTGGCTTAATGATTACGAATGAAAGAGTCCTCATGCAAGTGATCAACACACTCCTGGCTTTATCGCGTTTGAGTTGATCAATTTGTGGATTTACATCATTTTCATCTGTCTTCTAGTCACTTGGCCAATTCTACTTCTCCCGTTCATCTTCAGTACCTCGATCTTTCAAGTAATCTTTTCAAAGGTCCCATCCCGAGCACTTTATTTCAAAACGTGACTTCTCTTCAACATCTTGATCTTTCGTAGAACTCTTTTAACTCATCAATTCCCATGTGGTTTGACAAGTTTACAAGCCTTGCTCATCTCAATCTTGAAGAAAATTATTTTGATAGCATTGAAGGAGGTTTATTTTCATTCTTAAAGCACAATCGGGTAACTCAAGTCATTGCATTTGTATGCTAACCAAATCGGATAAGAGATTTCAACAACCCAAGGAAATTCATCTGGACTCATCGAGAATAGCTTAGAGAGTCTAGATATATGTTTAAATAATCTTAAGGGTGCTTTGTCCAATTGGTTGGTGCACTTCACAAACTTAAAACATATTTTGCTTTTTGTCAATTTCTTCACTAGTCCAATCCCTAGTGTCATCGGATCATTATCAAACTTGGAAACACTAGATCTTTCATATAATGGATTGAATGGGACCATTCCACCATCACTAGGTTGGTTGTCACTATCAAGATCGTTATATCTTTCTAAAAATCAATTGGTGGGGCGTATTCTGAGTCATTAAGGAAATTGCAGGCTTTGCAATAGTTATCTCTTTACAGTAATCATTTAAGTGTGATTACCGAAATCCATTTTCCTAATTTGTCAAGGCTCAAAGAGTTGTACATCAGTGACAATAATAACTTGAGTTTTAAGGCAAAACCTAGTTGGATACCCCTTTTCCAACTGGTAATTATTCGGATGAACTCTTGCAAATTCGGAACTAAATTTCCCCGATAGATTCAGACACAAGTGGAAGTCACAGATATCACACTCTCCAATACTTCCCTTTTTGGGCTATTGCTAAAATGGTTAGCCAACTTGACATTTTCCTTGCTCGATCTATCTTATAATCAGATTAATGGACCCTTGACCAACATGTCTATTAATAGTTTTTATTTAGATCTCTCCCACAGCTTGATCTCTGGATCTCTTCCAACATATATTGGTGTTGCGACCTCTTTTTTTTCGGCGCCCGCAATTGGGTACGAGCGCCTAAGGAGGCTAATGGCTCAGCTAAAATTATTAAGCCCGGACTCTCCCAAGTCTACCAATTCACGACTTAATGGTTCAAGTTTTTAACCTGTAAATTAATTTTTAAAATGGAGTCGCCACTAATCGATTTGGGGGTGGGTTGATTAGAAACCCAAGTGAAGTATCGGGAGAAATACTCACTCTGCGCGCAACCAGAGAGAAATTAGGATCGGGGACTTGATTACATTAGTTAATCACTAATGCCCTTTCGGTACCTAATCTTGTTTAAACCCTGAGGTTTTTTTTTTTTGGATGTTCGAGGGATTTTCCATGCATTTTGGGAGGAAAAACATTTTTTGAGTTATTTTCTAATTTTTGGACATAAAAGGATTTTTTTGGATTTTTGGCATTTTTTGGAAAATATGGAATTTTTTTTTTTTTTTTTTCGGAAAATAAAACATTTTTCAACATTTTTAATATTTTTCGATTTTATGGAAATTAAAACATTTTTTAATATTTTTTCGAAAATAAATTATTTTTGATTTTTTTATAAATAAATTATTTAATTATTTATTATTTATTTAAGATAAAAATAAAACTTAAAAAGCTGACCCGAGTCGGATCCGCGGGTTGGGTCCTACCCGAGCCGGCGACCCGAACGCGGACGGGCTGCGTTGCGGGCCCGACTCGATTTTTTTTGTCTTTTTCTTTATTTAAAAAACTCCGGGCCCAAAACCAAAATAAGCCCACTACACAACAATTCTAGCCCAACACAACTCGGCCCACGTGTGCAAGCCCGACCCGGGGAAACTCTACCCGTGAGGAGCGCCCGACTCGGCTTCGACCGACGGGCGCCTCTTTCCACGCTCGCGTCTTCGCGCGCCGACGAGGGGCTGGGACGGCGGATCGGTGGCGCTACGAGGACGGTAGCGGTGCGGCGTGGCGGCACAACGGCGGCGGGGGGGGTGGAGATGCGAGAGGGAAGTGAACGGGCGTGGCCGAGGATCGGATCCCGCGGTGGCTCGGGCGGCGAGGAGGGTTTCGAGCGAAATGACAACACCAAGCGGGGTTGATACATTCGTGGAGAGGGTATGGCGCAGTGGCGTTGCTGGTTTGCGAGACGGTGTCGTTGGTGGTGGAGGCGGCTGCCTAGAGCGACGGGGTAGCGACGGTCGCGATGGCGAGGCCTCGGCTTCCCAGATCTGATGTGGCATTGGTGGGTCAGTCTCGGCACAGCGTCAGGAGCAGCAGAACCTCACTTCTCCGGCTAACCTTGCTCGGCCTCTACCCTCAGATCTGACCCTTCACGCTCGGATCTCTCCCTCTCAAGCTCATTTGCTCGCGGATCCGGGTTCGCTTGCCGGCCTCCCGATGTCTCTCGGTGGGAGGTCGTTTAGCTGCGACCCGATCCTCCGCCCTCTTGGCTTGCTCTTCGATTTCCCCCTTGAAGTCTCTCAAAGGGAAGATCTCGGAGTTCGCCGTGTGTCCTTCGACGGAGGTGGTGCCTCGCTATTTATAGGCGAGGGGCGGCGGTCGACGGGGCTTCGACCGCCGGTCTTCGCATGCCGAACGGACGCCCGCGGCCGAACCGGTGTCTCATCTCGCATTAAAGGCGCGCATTGAAGGCGCATGCGCGTCGTCCTCTCCTCCGGCGGCCTACCTCCATTCCTCTTTACCGTAGGTTGCCCTTGAGCGCGTCGCCGGCCGCCGCGTGATGCACGAGGCACGAGAGAAGAAGAAGGAAGGAGAAGGAAGAAGGAGGGGGAAGGGTTAGGTTGAGTCGCGCGGCCGGGCCGGTGGGGGCTGCGCAAGGGAGAAAAAGAGGGGATGGGCCGGGCTTCGCTTTCTCTTTTTGTTGTTTTGTTGTTTTTATTTGTTTTTTTGTTGTTTTTGTTATTTATTATTTATTATATGAAAAAAAAGAGAAATAAAAGAAAACAGGGCCTAATTAATAACTTAATCAAAATTTAGGTGTCAACAGCTGCCCCTCTTTGAAGGTGAGTTCGCAGAGGTTGCATTTAAAGACAACCCTAATGCCTAAATTTTGTCTATACATATGCAATAGATTATATCTTATTTGGGACCTATTGTCCTATACAGAAAAATAGCAATTTAACATTACACATACTAAAACAGATAAGAAGATACCTGTAGTTACTTACCGGGAGTGAGTGAGATAGGGTGTGAACCCTGAGTTTTGGCAAGTATCAAGGCATCATCTTACCTGTTGCATGAGGAGATTGCTTCTCTAGGACCCGAACCATTCTTCGGTCGCCTATTGGAGTAATAACTGGTTTGTCTAGGACCCGAACCTTTCTTTGGTCGCCTGTTAGAGCAAAAAGTGGGTTGTCTAGGACCCGAACCTTTCTTCGGTCGCCTGTTAGAGCAATAAGTTGTTTGTCTAGGACCCGAACCTTTCTTCGATCGCCTATTAGAGCAATAAGTTGTTTGTCTAGGACCTGAACCTTTCTTCGGTCGCCTTGACGGGGAATTGCTTTTCAGGACCCGAACCTTTCTTCTGGTCCGCCTTGACAGGAATTGCTTTTCCAGACCCGAACCTTTCTTCGGTCGCTTTGACGGAGATGCGCCGACCTTTCTCGGGGCATCTTTGGCTGGGAGATAGTACTTGGATGATCACAAATACAAACTCTTGGGGATACTTGGATGATCATAAGTATCGAAGGGGTACCGGACGATCACGTACAAACTCTTTGGGGATACTTGGATGATCACAAGTATCGAAGGGGTACTGGACGTTCACGTACAAACTCTTGGGGATACTTGGATGATCACAAGTATCGAAGGGGTACTTGGACGATCACAGTACAAACTCTTTGGGGATACCTAGATGATCACAAGTATCGAAAGGGGTACCTGGACGATCACATGTACAAACTCTTTGGGGATACCTGGATAATCACAAGTATCGAAAGGGGGTACCTGGACGATCACAGGTACAAACTCTTGGGGGATACCTGGATGATCACAAGTATCGAAGGGGTACTTGGGCGATCACAGGTATAAACTCTTTGGGGATACCTGGATGATCACAAGTATCGAAAGGGCACCTGGATGATCACAGGTACAAACTCTTTAGGGATACTTGGATGATCACAAGTATCGAAGGGGTACCTGGATGATCATAGGTACAAACTCTTGGGGGATACCTGGATGATCACAAGTATCGAAGGGGTACCTAGACGATCACAGGTACAAACTCTTTGGGGATACCTGGATGATCACAAGTATCGAAGGGGTACTTGGACGATCACAGGTACAAACTCTTTGGGGATACTTGGATGATCACAAGTATCGAAAGGGGTACTTGGACGATCACAGGTACAAACTCTGAAGGAAGAATCAAGGCATACCTGAGATATTCGTGTGGAAATATCGAGGATGGGTCTTGCATATACGTGAAGGTCTCTCATCTGTTGGTAGTTGGAATATCGAGGACATACCTCGGATATTCATGAAGGTCTCTCACCTCCTGGTAATTGGGAATATTGAGGACGTACCTTGGATATTCATGAAAGTCTCTCACCTCTTGGTAACATAAACTTGAATGTAGCACGAGACTTACCTGGATGGCTGCAGGCACTCAAAAGGGCTAGAACACCTGGGTAGCCACAGGTGTACAAAGTACTAGAATACTTTGATGAACACAAGTATTTAATGATATGATCTAGGACCGCTCAGGCAGGTCCAAGTATCATAAGAGAGCATACCTAGGTAACCGCAGGTGCACAACGCAGTGGAGTACTTGAACAACTGCTATATTATTTGGGGACAACTCAGGCAGGTTGAGTGTCACGGAAATGGAGTACCTAGACAATGAAAGGCACTCAAAAGTAGTGGGATACTTGGTCAGTCACAAGTATCAATACTCTGGGGACAATTCGAACAGGCCGAGTGTCAGAAAGAAGGAGTATCCGAACGGTGGCCGGTACTCAAAGACAATAGGGATACCTAGACAGCAGTAGGTATTCAACGATAAATGGATACTTGGTCAGTCACAAGTATCAATACTCTGGGGACAACTCGAATAGGTCGAGTGTTGATAAGAGGGAGTACCCAGCAAGTGGTGGGTATTCAAGGACAATGGGATACCTAGACAGCAGTAGGTATTCAACGATAAAGGGATACTTGGTCAGTCACAAGTATCAATACTGGGACAACTCGAATAGGTCGAGTGTCGGGAAAAAGGAGATCGGACGGTGGCCGGTACTCAAAGACAATAGGGATACCTAGACAGCGGTATTCAATGATAAAGGGATACTTGGTCGATCCACAAGTATCAATACTCTTGGGACAACTCGAACCGGTTGAGTGTCAGGAAAAGGGAGTATCCGAACGGTGGCCGGTACTCCAAGACAATGGGGATACCTAGACAGCAGTAAGCACCCAAACTCAAGGGACGACTCAAATAGGTTGAGTGTCAATAAGAGAGTACCTGGACAGTGGTAGGTATTTTAAGACAAATGGGGATAGAGATACGCTTACTTGGCAATATCTCTGATTTCTAAGAGTATGTCTACTATTTGCACAATATGCACACATGATTGTATATGCTGCAAATTCATGAGTTCAAATGAGATTCATGCATGATAATTTTGTCAGTTTCGCATCTTTTGATTTCCACTTTGGGAAGATTTTGAAAGACAACCTTCATTCCAAATATAGATGTCTTGAGCATGCCGATGAGGGACTTTCGGTCCCGAAAGGACTTTCTACTCTCTCTCATGGAAAAGGCTATCCCGACCATTGATGCGGGATTTATAAGGACCACACTTCTCACTTTGTCATCATGTCAGCAGGGGTTTGAGTATTCTCGCAAGTGGTATGACTTTACCAATGTGAGAGGTCTTTGTTGAAATTGTGATGAAGACTTGGTCAATAGCTCATCAAATAGGACCATCGAGGTCAAGGCTCATGAACGAAGTGCCGCACAATCATCTCCAGGTTTGCAAGTCAAGAGTCCTGGGAAAAGAGATAGAATAGTCTTGCTCGTACTTCTTTGAGCGATGCTTATAGACATATGAAATCCTACGTTAATTGAAGTGCCCTTAGTTTGAAGAGACTTTTACAATATGATGCAATGTAGGCTTGGTTCATGTATAAAAGGGTGAGAGCTGGTGATTGCCTTGGCATTTGTCACCAGTCTTTCTTCTCACTATCAAATGGAGGTTCTATGGACCACAAAAGCAACTTTTTCTTAGCTGTATTTTTGACTGGGGGGCATTGGCCTTGCTTTTACCAGGCACATTGCTTTTTTTCATACCCCTATTTTTATTCTAGTTCTTCAATCATGGACATTGACCTTGCTTTTACCAGGTACATTGCTTTTTTATGCCCATGTTTTTTTCATTTTTGTCGTTAGAGGAATAGGCCTAGGCAAGTTCAATCGAAGCACCATTATTAGACTCTTGAGTTTTCATCTTCGAGGCGCTCAGGCTATGGCGGTAACTTCGTTTTGCCTTCATGCGAGGGTGAAATTATAGACTCAATTGGGTTGTACAATGAATACAAGTGCATAGAGAAAGAATTGCTCTTCGTCATTCTAGGGCACTTAAATTAACGTGAGTGTTCATATGCAATAAGAACACCCGAAGATTGATGCAAGTGCGAGCAAGAAAACTTCTATCTCTCTTCTCACCTTGTGATGTTGCTTTGCCTCCGATTTGCCCCAGTGTGGGGTGGTTCTTGACGGGGGTATGGGAGAAACTTCACCAGTGTAAGAAGCTCAAAGGGGTGAGCAATGAAATGTCTCTCACTGTTTTGGTTATCGTACCATTCGCGAGAGAACTCTTTACTCTGCTGTCATGGAATCTTCTGCACTCATCTCACAAGTGTATAGATGGGGGGATTGTGTGTAGGATATAGCTTGCTGTCATCATTCGACGCGCCTCATCCAAAGATGCTCAACCAATCTTGTATTCTTCACTTAGCTGTCTATTCTAATAATCCTTAGTGGAATCAGTGACTTAGACAGAAAAAATCATCATGCAGAATTCATCTGGAAATGACATGCAACATTTTGATTATGATGAAGTTTGAACTCTTCAAAACAGGTGAATGGTTTTAACTAAAAAAAAAAACCATATTGACAACTTTAGGAGTTAATAAAACAGTGTTTCCAAATATGTTAAATCTTGAATATCAAAAAGATTATTCACAAAGGGGTGTCGATATTGTCCCTATTGATTAGGAATATGACACATGAATGATCAGTCGGGGTTGGGAATCGATCGGGCATCTCTTGCCCTACTTGAGAGAAGATGTACAAGTAGATCAATTAGTCTGCTAAAATCAAATGTGAGTTGAGGCCTGAGGGATCTCTGTCATTTGCTTTGGCAATTACTTAGGACGCCATTTCGCTTAGGAGAGTTTGTCATGCCTCTCATCGATTTATTATCTTTGTTTTTGACAGTCAGGTAATCCTGCAACAAACGAGAGGGAATGTGCTAGTCATGAACTCTTTCAAGAGTTGAATAACTGGAAGCGATACAACTTTACCCTTCACTGGTTTGCAAATGATTGGATGGATCTGAAGTGAGATGGGGACACGAAGTCCTATGTCCCTTGCTTTGTTAGGTCACTTGTTCTCTCGTAATTTGCAAGTGCAAGAGAAGCAAAATTTATTATTATTATTTTTTACCAAGCGGCTAACTGCCACATCGGGGATTTGAACCCCCGACTTCGGACCTTTTTGCTTCTTCCTGGATACCACTCGGCTAGAGGCGCCGATGGTGTCCGTAGGGCGCTCCTTTTTTATTTAACCGAACCGGCTCCTGGACGTCACGTCCTTTCATACCAAGTTAGGTAAATCGATATGGGTCATTTGATTTGTCCAAATTAACCATTAAGCTTGCTTCTTGAATCCCAATGCTTCCTGTCAATAGGAGGGAATATGTCAAAAGTGAGTTCAAAAAGTGGGTGTGTTGGAATGATACAAAATTACCCTTCCCCAGAGTTTGTCTGTGCTAGCTCCTAAAGATATTTGAATGTCGATGATGGCCTCTTTATCTTGGCATAGTTCAATGTTTCCTTCAATTGGCCTTCCTCATTTGTGGCCACATATGCATGATTGCTGGTCGTTGATTCATCTTCAACGCCTTCCTTCTGTGGAATTTCTCCTTATGTCTTTAACTATAGCATCATTGGGCAAAAGTCATGTACCTCAAGCTTCTATGGAATCTGAGATGGACAATCAAAATCTCCAATTCTCTGATGGCAATTACTTCTTGCGAGAGCGTGCGTCTGAATAGGAAGTCAGGTTTCCGGGTCCTCATTTTGAATAGGGGCTAGAGACCACTTCAACTGTCTGGATTTCTTCTCTGTTGACAGTAGCCAATTCAAAGAAAGAGAAAAGATCCCTTCCTTGTGCTTATGGGCTTGTCGAAGTTGAAACTGTAACATCTAGCTGTTTGGGCGTGTCGTGAGACAAGATAGTCCTTTGGCTCAGGATAAAACTGGGCAGGAGTGAGGCATGTCATGGATGCTTCGATCTCAACTCTATGCCTATACCTATTACGTTTCATCTTTTGTATCCTGTAAATAGAAGAGAGGGGTTGTCATTCTCAATATTATGTTAAGGGAATAAGACTTACCCCTTTTTGGAAACGGGATGCTCCTTTCTGTTTGCCCCTGCTTTCTTGAAAATGTGTTCTCGAGTTTGGTCTGTTCACACAATGTGCTAGTTTCAAATACCTTTTGTCACACTAAATCAAAGGGGATGATGTTCTGAAACATAAAGCGAGAGGGCTAGAAAGACAAACGTGCTTAAATTTATCATCTTATTTTGACAAAAGCTTTTGGATAATGAAATATTTTTTATTTTCAAAATACGTCTTTGGGGAGAAAAAGCATGAGGAAGCCCAAATTTCTCGCATTCTCCTTGGATGATATCTTCTTTTCATGGTTGGATAACATCACTGGGCAGGTTTGGAGTACCGCCTCATGCTCTCAAAACAAAATATTAGAATTGTACAATAGAGTACTCGGAATGAAAAATACAACAGTAGCACACTAGACAAAATAAGAAACATGAAATTATAAAAATAAGTAGAACCCATGAAAACTCCTGTGTAAAGGAGTGCTTTGATAGTGTTGGTTACAAAATCAAGCGCCTTTGAGTTCATCGCCTCCAGTAGACTCGAAGTATTCGCATGAGAGGACCACTTCATTGAAGCTATGGAAGTACAACCCATGCAACCAATAATGATGCTCGCGAGGCAAAGTCCATATGAACAGCTTTATCATTTCTTCTTCGGCCAGTTGAGGGTAGATTTGCATCATAAAAGCTTCCCACCTCCTTGCATATGCTTGAAAATCCTCCATTGATCTTCTTCTAAAGTGAACCAAGTTCTCACAAGACATTTCAGCTCCAACCTGGTGCCGGTACTGATGCAGGAATGTGGAAGACAGCTCATTCCAATCCCTCACGAGGCTGATATCTGCTGTGACGAACCATTGTAATGCAGACCCCGTAAGACTTTCTTAGAAGGCCTGAGTTGTGAATGACATCGGGCCATAGTACCGACTCATTTCAGCATGGAGGTACTGCAAGTGGGCCACGGGGCAAGTCGTGCTATTATACTTGCGGAGATTGGGTATCCACATTTTTATGGGGGTCATGATCCTATGAGGGCAAGACGAGCCTGGTATGTCTTGGTTAGGCCACTGGTTTTCCCACTGCATATTCGTTGTAGTGGTGAATTTTTCTATTTCAGGGAAGTTGGACTCTACTGAGATTACCCCATTACTTTCTTCCGGGTCAAAATTACCGAAGGAGGATGAGGCATTGAAGCTATCCTCACAGTTAGAGGACGAGCTTAGTACTTCGTTAGGATCGTAGCGGATAAAGACGTATGCTTCCTCTTCTGACGGGCCTTCATCCCCTGATGAGAGTAGGAAACAGATTATACGATGAATCGTCGGTTTCATTGTCGAAATAACGCTGGAAGTCCTTGGGATTGTATTCTAGGGCCGGACGTCTTCGTGGTTGTACTCTAGATGATGGTAGCCTTCAAAGTTGTATTCTTGGGAATGCTCGAAGCTTTGGTGCGGTGGCTCGTCGACAGATGCTGCATCGATTTGCTTAGGCTTTCTTTTCTTGGCTTCCTCGGTCCGACCTTTTGAGTAAGGCCCTTCGTTTTGCCGGCTCGATTCTGTCAAAGGAAGTGAGAGACATTGGAGTTTCACTATCTGATTCACTTCCTAAGTTGATAGGGGTTGGTATTCTTTGGACCCTAGCTCTTGGAGTAAGCTTGGGGAGTTGTCCCGTCGTGCCCCGGTCTTGAACAGACTCTGTGTCTTTGATCTCGTACAAAGGCTCCTTGCCTTTCCTAGTGACAAATTTTCCAGTAACGAGATGTTGCTCAGCTGCCCATTTATCATGCAAGGCTTCATTGACATGCTCTTCTCCTATCCCAAATGACTAACGGCTCCTCGTGCTTCGCGATCATCGGTTCTTCGTAGGGCAAGGCTATGTCAGGGCTGATGTCAATATCATATTCTTGGTAAAAAACATGAATTAGTTCCCTTCAGGTTTTAAGGGGACTAATCTTCCTGACAATGTACCATCGCAAGGCAGGGCTAGTCAAGCTCGATTGGTACGATTGAATCATCCTTTGAACCAGGTAGGCCTGCAAGCAGGTCTCTGGGCGAGAGGTATCAACATACCTTTCGCATTCAGGTGCTTTGAGTTTTTCGGGGATCTCAATGCCGGTGTAATTGGACATGTCCATGGGATTCTCGCCTCCCGCAAATGGCTTAACTTTTTCATGATCTTTTCAAACTGTCTATGATACTGGCTATTTTCTGGCAAATTTGCAGGTGTCATGACGGTGCTTGAGGCAACTATAGAGTTGGGCTCAACTTGAGTGGATTTCATTTGTCTTGAGAGTTGTCGAAGGACAATGGACATCTGTCCTACGCCGTCTTCAATGTTAATAAGACGATTTTGTACATCATTCTGATCGGGCCCTATTGCATGAGGCCATTCGCGGGTGATTGGTGGTCGGCGATTCATAATTACCTGCTCGGTGTGAAAATAATAAATGAGCACGGAAGTAAACAAAGATTGACCCATGGCAATGGTCTAACCGTTTTTTTATTTATCAAAAGAGGATTTGTAGACTCACTCCTAACACTTAAAACTTGAAATTGAAGTGACAGAATGAAATACTAGATATTAAACAAAAGTTCCTAAACAATGGGACGAAACTTTCACACTATTAATACTAAGGGGCACATGATTGCCAATTTATATGCGACGGGGAGCCTTGTTCTTGCCAGAACGCCTGCTTCCTTGAACTGGCTCTGAAGTATGCATCCGGTCCATTCCCAAATCCTTCTCCATGAGCTCCGCTTTGCTCGTCTTTGGCTGCTCTCGCCGATTGAGTGAGGGACCGATGGCTTCCATTTTTTCGGGATGCGATGGTTGTGGATGTAGGACATGGAGGCGTGGTGGGCTTTTTCTTTCCCTCAAGCCCTTCAGGTACCACGATCCTTTTGTGATGGCACTTGTCCCAAGTTTCCTGAGCGGTAGAAACTTCGAATTCGTAGTCACGGCTTGTATTGAAAAGAATTGAAGAGACCTTCCTGATGGAAGACGATGGGATCTCCTGAAGGGCTCCATATTCTCGTGCCACCCGATAAGGGTAATAGAGAATGGCGCCGGTGAGGCCAAGCAACGGAATTGGGAGATCACGCTTATAAGCGAAGCGAGCTCTCTTTTCATGGAACCAACTAGCACACCATTGGAATGCCTTAGGAGCTGGGTCTCTTAGGGAGCTTATCCAATTTAAACAGCTTTGATTGGGAATGAATGGTCCTAAAACCATAAATTTTTGTAATGGGTTTTCGAAAGCATTCGTTTCAGATGATCGCATGAAGTCTCGAAATTCGCTTAGGTGAGAAAAGAACTAGACTTGTAAAATTTCAGGAGAGGCTCGCATGATTTTCTCCGAGTTGTCTTTAAAACGATTAAAAGACAAGAATGTTTCAGTTAAAATCATGTTGACATAATTCCCCCTCTCAAGATTTGATCAACTATCCATGCCATCTTAGGACTTATGGCATTTCTTTGATGGGGAAAACAATGAGCCCAAAAAGGCCAGGAGGAAAATCTCACTTTTTGGGTCATAGGCTGGTTTTTGAGAACATGCATTCACGAATTCTAGAGGGCATGTATTATAGTTGCTTTCAAGAATTTGTCTCATGACATGGATTTCAGCTCCTAAAAGTCGCACCAACTCGCGCCACGGGAGGGCGCCCATCGATGGTTTGACGAGCTTTTTCTCAAGAGGCATTCCAGTGATGATGCTGTATTCTTCCCGGGGTTGGGGTTAGCTCAAACCTACCGAATATAAAAGTAACCGTCTTTGGGCACCAGAAATGTGCCATGGCTTGTATGACTTCAGGGCAAACAGTGATTTGGATCAACAATAGGAGATGACCGACTTTGGCCTTCACACGCTTTTGGGCAAACTGATTTAATTGACCCCACCATCTGAAGATCTCTGCCTTGGGAGTAGGAATGAACTGGATATCGTCTTTCCCCATCGCATATAAACTGGGACTTGAAAAGCTTATCCTAAATTGCCATGGGCCAAATAAAAAGATCGAGTAAAAGTAAAGAAATTACTTTTGCTTTTTAAGGAAAAATGGCAAGCACAAAGACATGCGCATGGGACGTGCGGTTCGATTTCTAACTGAGAAGGTTTGTTTGAAATTAAAAAGGTATCCGCCCGTCGCAGTCTCGCGTTAGCAGCATACCCTCTTAACCTCGGCTAAAGAAATTCGGGGAAAAGAAAGACAACCTCATGACTTAGTCTCGCGTCCGAAGCCGTATCTTTCTTAACACCATCCTAGAAATCCTATGGCGGCCCAGGTCCAGCAGCCGGGTTGTGTGTGCCATAAACATTTAAGGATGCACAGCAGTTTATAATCACAAAACATTTTATTTTAACAGAATAAAAAAAACTCTAAACTATTACCCCGCACAAAAGAAAAAACACCCAAGTCAGCAAAGCATTTAAACAAAGATAAAATGGCATAAGTCCTCAAAATCCCCAGCGGAGTTGCCAAGCTGTCGCGACCTCTCTTTTTTTCGGCGCCCGCAATTAGGTACGAGCGCCTAAGGAGGCTAATGGCTCGCTGAAATTATTAAGCCCGGACTCTCCCAAGTCCACCAATTCACGACTTAATGGTTCAAGTTTTTAATCAGAAATCAATTTTTAAAATGGAGTCGCCACTAATCGATTTGGGGGTGGGTTGATTGGAAACCCAAGTGAAGTATCGGGAGAAATACTCACTCAAAACTGTGAGAAATTAGGATCGGGGACTTGATTACACTAGTTAATCACTAATGCCATTTCGGTACCTAATCTTGTTTAAACCCCGAGGGTTTTTTGGATGTTCGAGGGATTTTCCATGCATTTTTGGGAGGAAAACATTTTTTGAGTTATTTTCTAATTTTTTGGACATAAAAGGGATTTTTTGGATTTTTTGGCATTTTTTTGGAAAATATGGAATATTTTTTATTTTTTTGATATTTCGGAAAATAAAACATTTTTCAACATTTTTAATATTTTTCGATTTTCTGGAAATTAAAACATTTTTTAATATTTTTTCGAAAATAAATTATTTTTGATTTTTTTATAAATAAATTATTTATTATTTATTATTTATTTAAGATAAAAATAAAACTTAAAAAGCCGACCCGGGTCCGATCCGCGGGTTGGGTCCGACTCCAGCCGGCGACCCGAACTTGGACGGGCCGCGTTGCGGCCCGACTTAGACTTTTTGTCTTTTTCTTTATTTAAAAACTCCAGCCCAAAACCAAAATAAGCCCACTTCACAACAATTCTAGCCCAACACAACTCAGCCCACGCGTGCAAGCCCGACCCGGAAACCCTACCCGAGTGAGGAGCGCCCGACCCGCTTCGACCCGACGGCGCCTCTTTCCATGCTCGCGTCTTCGCGGCGCTAACAGAGGGGCTGGGACGGCCGATCGGTGGCGCTACAGAGGACAAGAGAGCGGTGTGGCGTGGCGGCACAACGTGGAGATGCAGAGGAACGGCGGACGGAGCGTGGCCGAGGACCGGATCCCCGCGGTGGCTCGGGGGCGAGGAGGGTTTCGGCGGAAACGGCGACACCAAGCGGGGTTGATACCGTCCGTGGAGAGGGTATGGCGCAGGGCGTTCTTTGGGTTTGCGAGACGGTGTCGTTGGTGGTGGAGGTGGCTGCCTAGAGCGATGGGGCAACGACGGTCGCGATGGCGAGGCCTCGGCTTCCCGGATCTGGTGTGGCGTTGGTGGGTCGGGCTCGGCACGGGCGTTGGTGGGTCGGGCTCGGCACGGCGTCGGGGCGGGAGCAAAGCGGCGGGCCCTCACTTCTCCGGCTAACCTCGCTCGGCCTCTACCCTCAGATTTGACCCTTCACGCTCAGATCTCTCCCTCTCAAGCTCATCTGCTCGCGGATCTGGGTTCGCTTGCCGCCGGCCTCCCCCGATGTCTCTCGGTGGGAAGTCGTTTAGCTTGCGACCCGATCCTCCACCCTCTTGGCTTGCTTTTCGATTTCCCCCTTGAAGTCTCTCAAAGGGAAGATCTCGGAGTTCGCCGTGTGTCCTTCGACGGAGATGGTGCCTCGCTATTTATAGGCGAGGGGGTGGCTGGTCGACGGGGCTTCGACCGTCGGTCTTCGCACGCCGAACGGACGCCCGCGGCCGAACCGGTGTCTCATCTCAGCATTAAAGGCGCGCATTGAAGGCGCATGCGCGTCGTCCTCTCCTCCGACGGCCTACCTCCATTCCTCTTTACCGTAGGTTGCCCTTGAGTGCGTCGCCGGCCGCTGCGCGTGATGCACATAGGCACAGAGAAGAAGAAGGAAGGAGAAGGAAGAAGGAGGGGGAAGGGTTAGGTTGAGTCGTGCGGGCTGGGCCGGTGGGGGCTCTCGCAAGGGAGAGAAAAAGAGGGGATGGGCCGGGCTTCGCTTTCTCTTTTTGTTGTTTTGTTGTTTTTATTTGTTTTTTTGTTGTTTTTGTTATTTATTATTTATTATATGAAAAAAAAGGAGAAATAAAAGAAAACATGGCCTAATTAATAACTTAATCGAAATTTAGGTGTCAACAATTGGTTTATGTACCAAGCACAAATTCGTATCTCAATGACAACCTAATCAATGGTACTCTATCGTCATCATATGCGACGTGGAGTTGTTTGATTTGAATCTTGCTAATAATAACCTATTTGGCAGTATTCTAGACTGTTGCAAGGGTTCTTTATCATTTTTGACTTTGTCATTCAGTAAGTTATCCAGAGTAATTCCTAGCTCACTTGGATCATTGCCCCACCTTATCACCTTCCACTTGAATGAAAACTGTCTCAATGGAGAGCTTCCTTAAGCTTTAGATTATTGCACAGATCTGGCAATTTTCGACCTTGGAGAGAACAATTTGTTTGGCAGCATTCCGACATGGTTGATGAAAGCGTTCATCCTGAGGCTACAAGAATATAGATTTGTCGGTAGCATCCCTCTGCAACTTTGCTCACTATCAAGATTGAAAATATTAGACATGGTAGTGAACAATTTGATGGGAATGATCCTACATTGTCTTGGCAATATGAGCAACATGATCGACTTCATTCAAGGCAATCCATTTGATTTTGTGGCCCTCGCTCCTATAAAAGATATAATTTGATCTTATGTTTCTTTGGATTGGGTTCAAGAGCATGTGCTTGAGATCATAAAGGGAAAGATATAACGAGTACACCAAAATTGTTCTGCAACTTGTGGTCAATTTGGATACCTCTAGTAACTTTTTGAACAGGTCAATCCTCGAAGAACTTTCTTTTCTCTTAGGATTGCATGGCTTGAACTTGTCTCACAACCATCTCTTTGGAAATATTCCCATTGGCATTGGGAACATGACATTGCTCGAGTTTTTTGATCTTTCAAACAACCATCTCTCAGGGACAATTCCACATGGCGTTTTAGCATTAACATCCCTAGCCCACCTCAACTTCCAAAAGGAAATCAAATTCAAACACTCGATGATCCTTCCATTTATGCCAACAATCCTCTACTCTATGGTGATCTTTTGAGAAAAAAATGCCTCGGAGCCGAGGTGCCTCAATCACAGAAAATCCCTCACCCCTAAAGATACACATGAAGAGGATTAGCTTGATAAGGCATTGTTCTATGTGGTCGTAATGCTTGGATTTGTAACTGAGTTATGAGGCTTTTTCAAAGTTTTGCAATTCAAGAAGGATTAGAGACGTGTATATTTGAGCTTTGCGGATCAAGCAGTGGACAAGGCTTATGTGACCATAGTGGTGAAGGTAGCCAAGTTGAAGAGATCGAGACTGTCAAGAAGCATGTAAGAAATGAGCAATCTCATGCTCTCTCCCTTGCCTTTTGTTCTTCATTTTAGGTGTACTTAGAACTTGTGCTTGTGTGATCTCTTCCCTTCCATGAGTTTGCTAATTCAAGTGATGTAATTAGTATTGTGTGATGTCTATTTCTCAAAACACCACTCTTTCTACTTTATCTTCCTGGCCATACTACGCTTTTTGGTCAACCTAAATATGACTTCTACTGGACTTCTTTTCCCTGTTAATGAGTGCTGGTTCGGATAGATTTAAATGGGCCTCAACATCGACGGGCCTCCAGTTCTTGGATCATGAGAAGACGGGTAGGGAAGTGGGCAAACAGATTCAAAACTAGAAAATTTCAGCCTTAGTTGAATTTTAAAGTTGCTGTTAATTTTCCAATCTGCTCGGTAAAAAGTTGTGGCCAATAATTTTCTTGCAAGGATTTTATGAATAACCAAACAAAGAACTAAATTCCTATGTCCTCTGAAATTCTACAAGTACCACCGGTGATTTACCCATAATATAATAAATATACCAATATTCTACTAAAATAGTAACTTCCGAACTTTTTTAAATTTTGCAAATGGTTTTGTTTACCAACGTGAATTGACTAGTCCTAATTGATTTAGTCCCTTACCAAGTTTTTTCAAGTTTTACAAGTGCAGTCTATTAACTACCGGCACTACAAGTAGTTTACTAACATTTTGACAAAATTGTAAATTACTAACTTCTTGGAAATTATTGACATCTTCACGATTTTACCAGCTCCTTTGCGATTGTACAAGTGTCTTTTGTAATATACTAATACTATAATACATTTACCAACATTGATTGGAAATAATAATTTATTCTAGTGTTGACGATTTACTTATAATCCAGGCAAAATTCCAGAGTTGGTAATTTACTATTTCATTTTGGGGGTGCATGACAACCCAAAATTTATGTTCCAGAAATAGTTTTTCTATTCGCACTGCTTTTAAGAAGAAATCCGTTTGATAAACCTATTCAGTTTTTCTATTTCTGAAATAGATTTCTATTCCAGAAATAGGTTTGGAAGAGAAATCAAAAGCTAAAATTTTATACTTCTGATTTCTGGAAGAGAAATCAGAAATAATTTCTCTCACTAAACCCTAATTTCGGTGAGTCCTCCCTCATCTCCTCTACGTCTTTGCCTCCTCCTCTTCCTCCGCCTCTCCTCATTTTATTAAAAATAAAAATAAATAAAAATAAATATATTCATTTTATTCATTTAAAAATTATTAAAATAAATAAATTATTTTTATTTATCATTTTATTTTTAGTTTATTAAAAATAAATTTATTAAAAATAATTTATTTATGATAAATAAAAATAATTTATTTTTATTAAAAATACATTTATTATTATTTGCCTTGAGTGTTTTGCCAAATCCATTTTTTTTTATTCATTTTAAAATAAATTTATTCATAAAATAAAATAAAATAGAATAAATAAAATAAAATTTATTTTTATATTTTAATTTTAAAATAAAATGATATTTTTATTTTATTTTTTATGATTTATTTTATTTTATTCAATATTATTTTTGTTACTAAATCATTTTTATTTTTTATATTAAGGGATATGTTTAGTAGAAGTCCTAAAACTTGTGCGAGAAAGTGCAATTGAGTCCTAAAACTTACAAAGAGTTCAATCAAGTCCTAAAACTTGTCCGGAAAGTACAATTAAGTCCTAAAGTTAACACCGTTAAGAAAGTTAACGGAAATTGCTGACGTGGCGCGACGTCATATTTGAAATGATTTTTTTATTTTTCAAATGGCTTTTTAAAATCATTTTTATTCAAAATCTTTAAAAATTAGATTAAAAACTAAAAAGGAAAATCTAAATTTATTTTAAAAAAGAAAAATCTAAATTTATTTAGAAAAACAAAATTGTTCAAAAAAAAAAAAAAAAAAAAAAGGGCGGTGGACTTCGCCGCCCATCGCCGGAGGGGCCGGCGACCGTCGCCGCCCGGGGCGGGGTGGCCGCCCTCACCGAGGGCCGGCGACCGTCGGCCCCCGGGCGAGGCCTCGTCGGCCCCGGGTGAGGGATGGCGGCCGTCGCCCGCCGCCAGGCGAGGCCTCGTCGGCCCTCGCTCGGGGCGGCGAGGCTCGCCCGATCTCGTGAGGCTCCCGGATCGGGGCGAGCCTCGCCGACCCGAGCAAGGGCCAACGAGGCCTCGCCCGGGCGGGCGACGGTCGCTCGGCCCCGGCGAGGGACGGCGACCGTCGCCCGCCCCGGCGAGGCCTCGTCGGCCCTCGCTCAATGCCGACGAGGCCTCGCCGGGGGCCGACGGTCGCCGGCCCCCGGTGACGGCGGCGGCGACGGTCGCCGGCCCCTCCCGGCGATGGGCGGCGGCGGAAGTCCACCGCCCTTTTTTTTTTTTTTTTTTTTTTGAACAATTTTGTTTTTCTAAATAAATTTAGATTTTTCTTTTTTAAATAAATTTAGATTTTCCTTTTTAATTTTTAATCTAATTTTTAAAGATTTTGAATAAAAAATGATTTTAAAAAGCCATTTGAAAAAAAAAAAATCATTTCAAATATGACGTCGGCCACGTCAAGAATTTCCGTTAACTTTCTTAACTGTGTTAACTTTTTAGGACTTAATTGCACTTTCCGGACAAGTTTTAGGACTTGATTGAACTCTTTGTAAGTTTTAGGACTCAATTGCACTTTCTGGACAAGTTTTATGACTTGATTGAACTTTTTGTAGGTTTTAGGACTCAATTGCACTTTCTGCACAAGTTTTAGGACTTCTACTGAACATATCCCTTATATTAAAGGTCGTCGGTCGTCGCCACCGCCGTCCAAAAGGAAGAAATTTTGTGTCGTTATGAAACGAATTTCTATTTTTAGAGTAGAAATTTTGTGACGTTATCAAACGGTTATTTTTGCTTAGAAATTCTTCTAGAAATAGAAATAGAAAAATCTATTTCTGTTCCAGAAATAATTTCTGGAACATAATGATTGTCATGCGCGCCCTTGATATTTGAGTTGTTGGTCCTACTCTTTCCACCAATGGTATTTTTATCTATCAAGTAAGTCAGAAATCTACCAACGAACGGAAAATTTTGTAGCTTTATAAAGAACTAGACAATAGAAAACTGGTACCCTGAAGCTGAATTTGGTTTTTTATTTTCTTTCTTTTTCTTTCGGAAGCTGAAGTTGCAGGAGAAGGGCGTTGATTTGCCTATTGAAAATGGGGATAGCTTTGGACAACAAGGCTAATTAAGATTTTTATTTCGATTTTGATAATTTACTAAAAATCATAATGTGAATTGAATGATACCATTATAGGTACGCATTTGTATAGAGAAACAATCATTAAACCATAAGATTTGACTTAGTCTATGTCCGGCATTGCAAAGTAATTCTCCACTATCTCTTTTTTTTTTTTTTTTTTTTTTTTCTTTTGGTCGATCTCCACCATCTCCTTAGTGGAGCTGCTTTTCTCCACTATCTCTCTTTTTTTCTTTTGGTCGATCTCCACCATCTCCTTAGTGGAGCTGCTTTTCTCCACTATCTCTCTTTTTTCTTTTGGTCGATCTCCACCATCTCCTTAGTGGAGCTGCTGCTTTTCACTTGGACTAATTTGCATAGGTTGAATTCTCTCTTCCAGTTGGGGCCTAGTTATCAATTTACAAAGTCCAATTAAATTCTCTCTTGCAAGAATGGATGTGCCTTTTCTTCTATGACTATGATTATTGTAAGCAATGGCCGACAAATTGCCGTGCATAGCACGGGTAATAAGATTAATTCTCTCGGGGAGTTTCCGGCCTAATTCAGATCCTCGGAGAAGGTTCTGCATTTAACAAAATTCTTGATGAATCCGTCCTTCTCCAATATCTTTAACCTTGGATTATAGAGAGAGAGATGAATGTGCAGACCACATCAAGCTCCCTTAAAATATAAATTGAGGCGGGAAGTCAGAGTACAGTGCTGGTGTTGACGCACAATACGTTAGAAACCAGAGCATCCTGGTCAGTAGAGAAAAAAAGAGAGAGTGGGGAAGCAATGTTTAAGATGAATGTCTGTGCACCACAACTAAGCGGAAGCAGTTCAGATTAGAATGGGGCTGCTTGATGCCAGAAGCTTCTGAATTTGTGCCTCTTGCTGAGGATATGGTGCCAGATAAGGAGGATAGTGTGTATGGTTCTGGGCGCTATTGCAAGAAAGCTCATTTTCATTGATAAAGAGAAATTCAGTATAGGGTACCAGGCGGGTGCAAACCCACGTACAAAAGGAGGTCAAGATTCAAAAGAGTTTGATCACGAGAGAAAGCGTATATTAGCAACCAATGCATTTGCATCTGCTTGTAATTCCATCATGCTAAAATCATTAGTCTTGCACCAGTCACGAAAAATTACGGGGTTGAAGACTCCTCTCCTTAAAAGGCTTGCTTCCTTTGCTTTTCCCAAACCAGCCAGAAAATATAGAGGATACTCACAAGATGGCGATCTCCAACCCAAATTTTCTCGCACTCAAAACCGAACCGTTTGACATGGTTCTACCAAATAAAACATTAAAGACTTTCGATTTCCCTTTCTAGGCCATGTTGTTTTGGTGGCACTTATTCTCCCTTTTAATTGCATCTTCACTGCATTATATGCTCTTTTTTTACGACAATTGTTCCACTATCCTAGGTAGTCTCTATTTTCATTTGTCCTGTTTTCTCTTATCAATTTTGATGCTCTATATGTTGCTTCAAGACAAGTAAAACAAAAAGGATATGTTTTATTAATTCTCTCTAAGGACGAAAGCCAGTAGATAGAGGAATAGTTTCTTTTATTCTCTTTTTCGGTTTTTCTTTCTCTTAATCAAATTGGCGGGAGGATGCTTCGTGGGTGTTGATTCTGTGGTTCTGTGTACAATACAGCATCGTCCGTGAGCTGACTCGAATGGAACCTGTCCAGTTCGAAGTCTCTCCGGGTGTATTGGGGCTTCGAATCTGAGAGGCGCCTAGGGGAACCAATGCCAGGGGAGCGGACTGGGGATTCGCCGGTAGTTGGTGACTCATAGAGGTCGCTTCTGTCCCACACTGAAGACTTACCAGCTCATGGACGACTTGGCGGTGGACGATTTGATTTGGTGGAACGAGAAAGAGATAGCGGAATTAGGGTTTCAATTTAGCTTATTCTTTAATTTAATACAAATAAAATTTGTATTAAAAATCAGATTGACATCATTTTAGCCTTATGTTTTATATTTTAGTCACGTTATTGCCACTTATGAGAGCCGAAATATTAAAGAAGGTCATGCCGGCATTTTCTATTAGCCAAGTTGGCCAGACTTTACGAAAGGACTTGATTGTAGTTTTGTAAGTTTTAAGATTTAATTGCACTTTCGTGACAAGTTTTTAGATTGTTCAGTACACTTATCCCAAAATAAAAAGAATATTGGACTAGTTCTAAAGATAAAGGAAGTGATGATCATGCGAAAAGTCATAAATGTTGACTTTGACTTGCAGTCATTCGTTGACATTCATTTTCATGAACTTTGACCCGTGATTAACATTTTCCGAACTTGGCGTATAAGTTATACATGGACTTTCGTTTTTGTGAACTTTGATTGAAAAGAACATGTAAACTCATTTCATTGTAATTGAAAACTACAGTGATAGATTACATTCCTTACTATTATTAGATGTTATAGATGCATGCATTCGTATCTTACACGGCATATATGAGATGAAAAGGAACAAGTAAATTCTTCGTTTATTATAATTGAAAACTAAAGTAATAGATTAGATTCCTTACAATTATTTGATAAGTAGATGAGTGCATCCATCTCTCTCACGGCATGTAGACCTTAGGTGCGCAAGGCAACCTATGAAATGACAATACACTCAAATACTAAAACGAGCATTTTGAAAGTCCCAATTCACTAATTTTGTTACTTACCCGAAATATATCTTTTATTAATAATATTTTTGTATTGGAAAGCATAATTAATAATAGTAATTCTTGTTTGAACATGAAACTTAATGGTTAGGATACATTAGAAACACATTATACTGCTTATATTATCTATATAGTAACTACAAAATCTGGTCTTATCCTAATTACAGGATCAACAAAAGTCCACCCTTATTGTACCACATTTTTGACAAAGCAGTTCCGTGATCCCTTTTTCGTTCCATGTACCGGTCAACACGCTAGGTAACCTAAGTCTAGTCTTGAAGTATTTGGATATTAGCAATAATTTACTTGACTTTTTGGGCAAATCCCAAGTGGCCCCTTTTCCAACTTGGAATCTTTTGGAGCAACATTTCCACAATGGATGAAGACACAAGTGGAAGACCATGTCATAATTCTCTCAATTGCTTCCATATATGGGGCTTTGCCCAGGCATTCTGCCTAATAGGTCACTTTTGTGGCTCAATCTCTCCCACCCTAGCACTGCGAACTAAGACAAAAACAAAGTCGAGATAATAAAAGTGTGACCTTGATTCAATTCGATTTTATTGCGCTGTCTTGCTTCCGAGTTGACATGGACTTCTCGTCTAGATGGGGTCTGCTCACCAATTGCAAAAATGGATGTGCCTTTCCTCCCTTATGACAACTATCGTGTGTAGACCTTAAATGCATTGCATATACATGATACGCATGCATTCACATAAAGTGCATGCATATAACCACCACTTGTCATGTTAAAAGAGAAATCTCTCCCTTCCCTTCTCTATAAATGATTTGGGTTTGATTAGAGGACTCTTATACCCTTCACTCTAAAACATGAATTCATCCTCTCCCTCATTGCCCATGAGGAGTTATTGCTCCCAAGTGCTCACACTAGTAATTCTATTACTCATTTTAGATAATTCATGTGTGTGCTTTTGTAACACTTCAACGTCTATTTGCAGAGAACAAGAAAGGGAGGCTTTGCTCCAGCTTCGACAAAGCCTCTTAGATCCATATGGCTTGCTTTCTTCGTGGAAAGGCAAAAATTGCTGCATATGGGAAGGGGTGATCTGTGATAGAGTATATGGTCATGTCATCAAGCTCCAATTATTAACCCCATGGAGAAAAGACAAAACTAGTATTCATTTTCCCGCAGAACCAATGCTCTTCCTGACTGGTGAGTTGAACTCTTCTTTGCTCCACTTGAGATACTTGAACCACTTGGACTTAAGCAATATTGATTTCAATCATGGAAGAATCCCTGAATTTCTCGGTTCGATGAAACATTTGAGGTACCTCAATTTGTCTAATTCTAACTTCTATGAAACGGTTCCTCAACAATTGGGAAATCTCACCAAGTTGGAAATCCTCGATCTTCATAATTACATTGGAGGTTTGGTTATGGATGATATCTTGTGGGTTTCTTATCTTCAGTCACTAAAGTACCTCGACATGAGTGGCTTAATGATTGCGAACGAAAGAGTCCTCATGCAAGTGATCAGAACACTCCCAGCTTTATTGCATTTGAGCTTATCATTTTGTAAAATGAATAATTTTCATATGTCTTCTAATCACTTGGCCAATTCTACTTCTCTTATTCATCTTCAGTACCTTGATCTTTCGAGTAATCTTTTTGAAGGTCCCATCCAAAGCACTTTATTTCAAAACATGACTTCTCTTCAGCACCTTGATCTTTCATGGAACTCTTTTAACTCATCAATTCCCATGTGGTTTGACAAGTTTACAAGCCTTGCTCATCTCAATCTTGAGGGAAATAATTTTGACAGCATTGAAGGAGGCTTATTCTCATTCTTAAAGAACCATCAGTACCTCAAGTCATTGAGTTTGTGTGGTAACCAAATTGGAGAAGAAATTTCAACAACCCAAGGACATTCATCTGGACTCATCGAGAATAGCTTAGAGAGTCTAGAGATATGTTATAATCATCTTAAGGGTGCTTTGCCCGACTGGTTGAAGCACTTCAAAAACTTAAAGCGTATTATGCTTTATGAGAATTTCTTCTCTGGTCCAATTCCTAGTGCCATTAGATCATTGTCAAACTTGGAAACACTAGATTTTTCAAATAATGTATTGAATGGGACCATTCCACCTTCAATAGGTTGGTTGTCATCATTGAGATCGTTAGATCTTTCTTCTAATCAATTGGCAGGGCATATTCCTGAGTCATTAGGGAAATTGGGGGCTTTGCAACGGTTGTTTATCTTCGTAATCATTTAGAAGGTATGATTACCGAAATCCATTTTTATAATTTGTCAAGGCTCAAGGAGTTGTCCATTGGTGACAATAATAACTTGGGTTTCATGGCAAAACCTAACTGGATACCCCCTTTCCAATTGGAAATTATTTTGATGGACTCTTGTAAATTTGGAACTAAATTTCCCCAATGGATTCAGACACAAGTGGACGCCAAAGTTATCGACTCTCCAATGCTTCCCTTTTTGGGCCCTTGCCATATTGGTTAGCCAACTTGACGTTTTCTCAGTTCGATCTATCTTACAATCAGATTACCTTGCCAAAATGGTTAGCCAACTTAACGTTTTTTTGGCTCGATCTATCTTACAATCAGATTACTGGGCCATTGCCAGAATGGTCAGCCAACTTGACATTTTTTCAGCTCGATCTATCTTACAATCAGATTACTGGGCCATTACCAGAATGGTCAGCCAACTTGACATTTTCTCAGCTCGATCTATCTTACAATCAGATTACTGGGCCATTGCCAGAATGGTCAGCCAACTTGACATTTTCCGAGCTCGATCTATCTTACAATCAGATTACTGGGCCATTGCCAGAATGGTCAACCAACTTGATATTTTCCGAGCTTGATCTATCTTACAATCAGATTACTGGGCCCTTGCCAGAATGGTCGGCCAACTTGACACTTTCCGAGCTGGATCTATCGTACAATCGGATTACTGGGCCTTTGCCAGAATGGTCAGCCAACTTGACACTTTTTGAGCTGGATCTATCTTACAATAATATTACTGGGCCCTTGCCAAAATGGTTAGCCAACTTGACACTTTCTCAGCGCGATCTATCTTACAATCAAATTACTGGGCCATTACCAGAATGGTCAACCAACTTGACATTTTCTTGGCTTGATCTATCTTACAATCAGATTACTGGGCCCTTGCCCAACATGTCTATTAATTGTTCCTATTTAGATCTCTCTCACAACTTGATCTCTGGATCTCTTCCAATAGATATTGGTATTATGTCCCAAGTAGATACTTTGTATCTCAATGATAACCTAATCAATGGTACTCTACCATCATCATTATGCGACATGGAGTTGTTTGATTTAAATCTTGCCAATAATAGCCTATCTGGTAGTATTCCAGATTGTTGGAAGGGTTCTTTATTATTCTTGACTTTGTCATTCAATAAGTTGTCCGGAGTAATTCCTAGCTCACTTGGATCATTGCCCCACCTTATCACCCTACACTTGAACAGAAACCGTCTCAATGGGGAGCTTCCTCAGGCTTTAGATTATTGCACAAGTCTAGTAATTTTAGACCTTGGAGAGAATAATTTGTCTGGAAGCATTCCAACATGGTTTGATGAAAGCTTTCAGTCCTTGTTAATCCTCAGGCTACGAGAAAATAGGTTTGTTGGCAGCATCCCTCCACAGCTTTGCTCATTATCAACACTGCAAATATTAGACATGGCTGTGAACAATTTGACGGGAATGATCCCACATTGTCTTGGCAATATGAGCAACATGATCAACTTCAATCAAGGCAATCCATTTGGATCTGTGGCCGTTGCTCCTATAGAAGATATAATCTCATCTTTAGACAGTTATCCAAATTGGAATCAAGAGCACGTGGTTGAGATCTTGAAGGGAAGATATAATGAGTACACCGACACTGTTTTGCAACTTGTGGTCAATTTGGATCTCTCTAGCAACTTTTTGAATGGGTCAATCCCGGAAGAACTTTCTTTCCTCTCAGGATTGCATGGCTTGAACTTGTCTTACAACCATCTCTTTGGAGATATTCCCATTGGCATTGGGAATATGACGTCATTGGAGTCTCTTGATCTTTCAAACAATCACCTCTCAGGGACAATTCCACAGAGCATTTCAGCGTTAACATTTTTGGGCCACCTCAACTTGTCACAAAATAACTTTATAAGGCAAATTCCAAAAGGAAATCAAATTCAAACACTCGACGATCCTTCCATTTATGCTGGTAATCCTCTACTCTGCGGTGATGTTTTGAAAAAAAAATGCCTTGGCGTTAGGGCATCTCAAACACCGAAAATCCTTCACCCTAAAGATACACATGAAGAGGATAAGCTTTCCAAGGCATTGTTCTATGTGGTCATAATGCTAGGATTTGCGACTGGGTTTTGGGGCTTTTTTGGAGTTTTGCAGTTCAAGAAAGATTGGAGACGTGCATATTTCAGCTTTGCAGATCAAGCAGCGAACAAGGCTTATGTGACCATAGTGGTGAAGGTAGCCAAGTTGAAGAGACCGAGACTATCAAGAGCATGTAAGAAATGAGCAATCTCGTGCTCTCTCCCCTGCCTTTAGTTCTTCATTTCGGGTGTACGTAGAACTTGTGCTCGTGTGATCTCTTCCCTTCCATAAGTTTGCTTATTTAGGTAATTTAATTAGCATTCTGTGATGTCTATTTCTCAAAACACCACTCTTTCTTTTGTATTTTCTTGGCCAAACTATGCTCTCTCTCTCTCTCTCTCTCTCTTCTTCAGCCTAAATATGATTTCTACTCGACTTCTTTTCCCTGTTAATGAGTGCTGGTTTGGACATATTTAAATGGGTCTCAACATCCACGGGCCTCCAATTCTTGGATCATATGGGGACGGGTAGGGGAAAAATTGTGGCTGATAATTTTAAAGTTGAATTTTAAAGTTGCTGGTAATTTTCCAGTCTTCATGGTAAAAAATTGTAGTCGTTAATGTTCTTGCAGGGATTTTACGATTGACCAGAAATTCCTACGTCCTTCGAAATTCTACAAGTATAGCTAGTGATTTACCCTTAATATATATATATATATATATATATATATATATATATATATATAGTAATATTCCACTAAAATAGTAACTTCAAACTTCTTTAAATTTCGCAAGTGGTTTTGTCTATCACTGTGAATTGACGAACCTCCTAATTGATTTAGTCCGTTACCAAGTTTTTTTGAAGTTTTACAAGTGTAGTCTATCAACTACGAGCACTACAAGTAGCTCACTAACAATTGTAAATCACCAACTTCTTGGAAATTATCGATATTATCACGATATTACCAGATCCTTTGTAATTATACAAGTGTCTTTGGTAATATACTAATACTATAATACATTTACCGACATTAATTTGAAACGGTAATTTATTGGGAAAAGTGCCAAAAAGTCATAAACCTTCTATCTTTGTGCCGATTTAGTTCTAAACCTTTTTTTTGTGCCAATTTAGTCATTTCCACCAATTTTGGCCAGATTTTGCTGACTGGACGCCGGCCACCGACGTGGCTTGATCGGCACAAACATGGACAAATTTTAATAATATTTTAATATTTTTGAATTTTTGAATTTTTATTTTTATCTTCTCCACTTCTTTCTCTAGCTGGTCGCCAGACCTCGGCGACCGGCCAAAGGCGACGGCCGGCGAGGTAGACCTCGACCTCGTCGGCCACCTCGCCAATGGCCGTAAGGGCGGCCTCGCGCAGGCGGTGAGGGCGAGCCTCGCCGCCCAGTGCGAGGCCGCCCGGAAGCTTGGGCGGCGAGGCTCACCCTCACCGGATCCGGCAAGAGTCGAGCCGCCCATGGTCGGCGAGGGCGAGCCCCTCCAGCTCGCTGAATATGGTGGTGGATCGGCGAAGCGGTGGACAGCATTAAGCGGTAGCGTTGTGGCGATGGTCTCGCGTGGCCAGGGTTTCCTCGGCTTGGCCGAGAGAGGACTCTCTCTCTCTCTTAGGTCCCGCCCAAATCGAAAGCCCTCAGATCTCGAACCGAATCCTTGAAGAACAATCCAGGATGTGCACAACAAACAAAGGAAGGTCGGGGATGGAGCTTGTGCAACAGACGACCGTGAGCTCCGGCTTGGTCTGACCAACGCAAGGCACAAAAAAGGACTGAGGCCTACTGGAGCTTCGATGCTTGAAACCAAGTGTGGCTGTAGGCCGACGGCCGCGATTCAGTGTGGTGGCCGGTAGTCTACCCCTCCGACTCTCTCCCCTTGCTCGAACCCCCTCACTCACCAAATTCGGCGAGCTGGCGGGGCTCGCCCTCACTGCCCAGGCCTTGAGGGCGGCCACTAGTGAGATGGCCGATGAGGTCGAGGTCAACCTTGCTAGCTGGAGGAAGAAGAGGAGAAGAAAAAAAGAAAAAGAAAAAGAAATAAAAAATAAAAAATCAATAATATTAAAATATTATTAAAAAGTTGTCCACGTTAGCACCGATTAGGCCATGTTAGTCGGCCGGCATCTAGTCAGCAAAATCTGGCCAAAATTGGCTGGAAATGACTGAATTGACACAACCTAAAAAGGTTTAAGACTAAATCAGCATCAAAAAAAGGTTTATAACTAAATCGGCACAAAGATAAAATGTTTATGATTTTTTTGGCACTTTTCCGTAATTTATTCTAGTGTTGGTAGTTTACTTAAGACCCTTGCAAAATTCAATTGAAAGTCGAGGTATTTCTTATAGTGGCGATAATTTTCAAAATGATTACTCGACATTTCAGTTGTTGGTCATATTCTTTCTACTAACGGTATTAAATATCTATCAACTAAGTCAGAAATCTACTGGCAAACGGAAACTTTTGTAGCTTTTTAAACGATTAGACTATAAAAAGCTGGTCCCCTAAAGCTAAATTTGGTTTTTCTATATTCCTTCGGAAGCTGAAGTCGCAGGTAAAGGGCGCTGATTTGCCTATTGAAAATGGGAATAGTTCCGGTTCTCAATGTTTGGACAGGATGAGTTTTGCATGGAAGCTTATGTATTTTTAGCGACTATATAGAATCTGAATATAACCTTACATAAAGATAAAATTCTGGTTGCTTTATCAAATTTAGCTTTACCTGCATTCACCGTCTTAAATTGCTTACGTTTACTTGAACATGGTGGATTTGTTTAGCACATTTGCCTCTGCAACTAAAGAGATGGTCTAAAGCAGCTCTGAACATATCGCCACTGTAAAACACAGTTCTGTTTGGGAAATTTCCCTTGTTTGTCTTTCTTTTTAGTCGTTGTAAATTGCTGGCTACACATAATCTCCACGGGAAACACTAGAAAAAAAGAAGCGCCTCTTAATTTCCATGGGAAACACTAGAAAAAAAGAAGAAGCGGCTATTCACATGCCTACCCAATGTATCGAGTCTTCCTCTGGAAAAAACATCGTTGTCGAGTTGGGCAAGAAATCGCAGCCTAATTGTGTCACGCCCCGATCCTCGGAGACGTGCCCATCCTTGTATCAGGTCGATTCTAAAGTGCGATATCCCAGGACTAAGTATCGCCGACCCTTTCTTTTTATTATGCATGCGGAAGTAGTTATAAATCCCCAGACAATAAAACAATGGGATAAAACAGGCCATATTTTTCATATTGAAATTCACAACCACACTTTTATTAACAGCACAACTCATAGAATATTTACAATATTATTCACAGCATACTTGTCTTACACCTATTTACAATAAGGCATGGTTCACAAAAGGGATGAGATCTCAATCCACATCCGGGTTATATTCAAGATCCCTCTTCGGATCATCTTCTGCTTCAAAAATCTTTCTCCTCCTCAGGTTCCTCCTCCTCGGCTTCTCCTCAGGGTCTTGACATGGTTATTCAATAACCAATGAGACCACGTCTTAGCGAGTTCTACCCTCTAAGACCCGATTAGTAAACTAATATGCCAAACGGTTGCCTAAGCACAACACGAGTCAGAGGACTTACCTTGGCCTCATTTCCAACCCGTAATTCAAGGTTAAACACAGATATTCAAACAATTCACAACATCCGATCAAGCATTGGTTAATCGACTTAGTCGATTACATGTCATTCGAACCACCTCTAGGTCATTCCCACTCATACCATAATTCCCTAATGGTATACCCTTCATCAAATCACATGTGTTTCTCGGGCGCCCTTTTCACCAATAACATACCGATCATCGACACTGTGCGTTCTTTAAGGTGCCGTTTTCGCCAGTGATACTTCCAATCACCGAACCACGTATGTCTAATAACATAGTATCTGATTGGTCTCAGCCAATAATATTCTCAGTTAGCTCTCACCATTCTCTCTACTATATAGCCCATCAACGTAACTGGCGCTATATACCCATACTTGGCCATCTACCAATCAAATATTCAATTACAAACAATTTAGAACAAATCCTCAAATTTCACAATTTAAATCAATTCCATATAAATTGAAGCTCAATTAAATAAACGGGCTATATCACGACAATTAGCACGAAATTCCAGTTATCGGCCATCCCGTTGAATTTCCGAAAAAATAATTAATTAAATAATAAATTTCAAAAAAAAAATAATAAAAAATCCAATTTAGGCCCGTAATGCCCGATTGGAGCCCAAAATGGGTCGGGAAAAATCCTGAGATGTATTCAATAAATAACCGAACCTTTCTACTTGCTAATAACTAGGTTTAACCACCTAACATGCATCATTAAGTCACTAATTTAATTGTTCTAACCTAATCTAACCACCTAATTGCACTTAATTAAATCTAACAAACCCTAAGCATAATTAGCAAACTAAGAAAGTATTAGTAAGTAAAAATCACTTGGTAAAAGGAGACCGAATCACCGCAATGGTGACGTGACGGCAGCCGAAATCGGGCTTTCGACAACATCGGCGGGCTTGGACCGGCCCTTAAGCTTGACCCAACAAATCTCAGCCCAATTGAGGTTTGTTCTTGCTTTTGGGCTGGACCCAAGTTGGGTTAGGCCTGCTGAATTGGATTGAACCAAGTGTGCTAGCTGAACTGGGCTTGCTGGTCTTGTGCTGAATTCGGTGGCCCAAAGGACTGAAGCTCACGGGTTGGGCTTGCTGCAGGGCTTGTCTTCGACTGGTTTGTTGAATTGAAGGTCACGTGGGCTGCAGATCTGGCCTGGTGAGAGAAGCAACAAAGGCCGATGTTGGGCTGCAATCCACGAAGAGAAATTTGCGTGGGCTGCTTCGGTCTTCGCTGGAGGGTGCTGTGACTTCAGCCAGTCAATTGCTTCGGCAATTGAGCTGCACGAAGGAGAAATGGAGGTGATGTGAACGAGGCAGCAAGCGGGGGATTCAATGAAGTCAACGGTGGAGGAAAATCTTGCATGAGCTGTAGGGGATTTGCTCGGTTGACTCAGCAATTGGAAGGAGCGGACGCGTGGAGATCTCTTCTTCTTCGGTGGATTGTTGTTCACGCGGATGGATGGACGAAGAACCGTGGAGATGTCCGCTTGAATTTCTTGTCGCGTGGAGAGGACACCGGTTGTTGGCTTACGGCCAAATGGCAGAAACAAAGAAGAAATTGCTTCGATGGAGGCTTCGCTCGGTGGAGTTTCGGTCTTCAAGGCTTCGTGAATGCCGCCAGTCAACCACCAAGGCCAGCGAGACGAGTTTTGACCGAAGGAGACCAACGGTAGTGGGGCTGGCTGTGGTTGGCAGAATCGGTGAAGTAGAGGAACGTGGGCTTCAATTTTCAAAGGAAGGAGCTGTCGGTCTTCAACATCGGCTATTCATGGAGGTGTCGCACGAAAATGAAAAGGGGAGAGAGGCTAATCAGTTGAGGTGAGAGGAAAGAAAGATGGATAAGAGTGAGAGATAAGGCCCACTTGGCTGATATTTTGCAAAATATCTTCCAAAACCATTCTTAGCCACGCATTAATACTTTGGCCTTCAATAGCCATCAAAACACCCTCTCTGTAAGACACAAAGTGGTCAAAGTTGTGCCAGGCTTTGCAGGGGTACGAATTTTGGCACAAGCCCTCCTCACTTGGACATCGAACTTGCTCGATTTAATTTCATTTGACCTCTACAAAAATCAATTGGCACTTCAATGCCTCAATTGACAATTTTCCTCATCCAATAATCCCTCATGCTTTTCAATTTCGCAATTGAAAACCACCTTCGGCATTTTCGCACTAAAACAACCCTGGCGACGACTTTTTCCCAAAAAAATGTCGGTTGTTAGAAAAATCTTCTGAGACTGAGTCGACACTCCTAGAATTTATTGTGACATGACCGAAACTTCAATTTCTGAAATCGGACTCGAATTGGCGATTAATTTCCATTCGGCGCGTTTTTAGCGTGACCTAAACTATCGAGTAACTTTCAGATATTTTTAAATGCAAATGATCCGTGGTCTATTTTTTCAAACCACTATGAACCCACTCGACTCATTGGTAACTCTCGATTGTCATGAAAATCTCGATGATTTAATTACGACATAGAGTACCAAAACAATAAGAAAATCAATCTAGTGTTGACCAATGAAAATTTTCTAATTTAGTGGTGTCACCCACGATTAGCCACACATCTCTGTCGATCCAGTTTATCTTTGATTTCAAATCGATTTTTTTAATTGTGCCGTAATGACCTCTAAAGATGGACATGGTCGAGAAGCCGATTCCTGATTGAGTTCTCAAGTCTATTGCCTTAAAATTTCTTAATAATTTCCTCAGATAGTCTAGTTATCTTGAGAGTGATCGGCTTTGAGAATAACCTTATAGGTGTGTCAATGAAATGCCCGATTTATTCAGTAGAAGACAGGGTTGAAAAATCTGGATGTCACAAATTGGATGGAAGGAGGCTTGCTTGGGGAGTTTTCGGCCTAATTCTGATCCTAGGGGGAGGCTGTGCATTTAACAAAATTCTAGATGAGTCCCTCCTTCTCCAATACCTTTAACCTTGGGCTATAAAGAGAGAGATGAATGTGCAGACCACATCAAGCTCCCCCAAAATATAAATTGAGGTGGGAATTCAGAGTAAAGTGCTGGTGTTGACGCACAAGCCGTTAGAAACCAGAGCATCCCGATCAGTAGAGAGAACAAATAAAAGAGTGGGGAAGCAATGTTTAGGATGAATCTCTATGCACCAATTTTTTTGTCAGAAAGGAACCCCACCCCCATTATTGAATTTTCAAATCTAATCCAACGACTAAAAGCATTCTATCCTTTTAATATATTTCGACACTCGAACAAATGGGGGGAAGATAAATCCTTTGGAGCAGCCGTGCCTGTGATGGCACTGCAACTAAGCGGAAGCAGTTCAGATTAGAATGGGGCTGGATGATGCCAGAAGCTTCTGAATTTGTGCTTCTTGCTGAGGATATGGTGCTAGATAAGGAGGATAGTGTGTATGGTTCTGTGCGTGCTATTGCAAAAATGCTCATTTTCATTAATAAAGAGAAATTCACTATAGGGTGCTAGGCGGGTGCACACCCACGTACAAAAGGAGGTCAAGATTCAAAAGAGCCCAATCACGAGAGAAAGCATGTATTTGCAACCAATGCATTTGCATCTGCTACTAATTCCATTATGCTAAAACCATTAGTTTTGCACCAGTCACTAAAAATTACAAGAGGGGTTGAAGTCTCCTCTCCTTCAGAAGCTTGCTTCCTTTGCTTTTTCCAAACCAACAAGAAAATAGAGAGGATACTCACAAGATCTCCAACCCAAATTTTCTTGCACTCAAAACTTAACCGTTTGACATGGTTCTATCAAATAAAACATTAAGACTTTCGATTTCCCTTCTTAAGCCATGTTATTTTGGTGGCACTTATTCTCCCTTTTAATAGCATCTTCACTGCATTATATGCTCTTTAATCAATTTTGATGCTCTATATGTTGCTTCAAGACAAGTGACTCAAAACGAATTTGTTTTATAAATTCTCTCATACGACGAACGCCAGTAGATAGAGGAATAGTTTCTTTTATTCTCCATTTCGGTTTTTCTTTTTCTTAATCAAATTGGCAGGAGGATGCTTTGTGTGTGTGTGTGTTGATTTTGTGGTTCAACGTACAATACAGCATCATCCGCGAGTTGACTCGAATGGAACCCATCCGGTTCGGAGTCTCTCTAGGTGTCTTGGGCTAGGAAGCACGAACACTCTCCGGGACCTTCCGTGTCATGTCCGACACTCCGACACGTGTTCGACACACTCCGACACGCTCCGACATGCTCCGACACGCGGTCAACCTTTTCCGACACGCTCCGACACGCGAGTCGAAATTTCCAACACGTGACTCCGACACGCACGGGGTTATTTTTAAAATTTCCAAAACTTTGGGGACTAAATATAAATATATGAAAAAAATAATAAAAGTTAAAAGTTCAGACTTCAGACTTCAGTCACACGACGCACGCACGGTTCTAGACTCTCTTCGTCTTCGGTCTTGCCGAACACGCCCGAGCAAGGAGCGAGCACTCGGTTCTCTTCTTTCGCCGTGAGTGTCGCTGGAGTTGCTTTGCCGGCCGCGCAGCCCACCCCACCACTTGCCGACTCGCTGTAGCCCCCCACGCCTCAGCCCCACCCGTCGCCACGCTTGCCTCCGACCTCGCCTTCGTCTCTCGCAAGCATCGAGCCATCGCCCCGACGGTGAGCCATCGCCCCTGCTGCTCACAGGCGTTGCCGCGTTGCTCTTCTTCATCTGCGATTTCATCTTTTTGCTCATCTCAGTTAGCATTTTGGATTTCTTTATAATTCGATTTGGGATTTTTTGGCAAACCCTAGAGTTAGATCGGGGAAAGGGGGATTTCTTTGGAGATCCGAAATCTTGTGGTAGAATTCTTGAGATGCGGCTTGTGCGGTGATCGTCTTGTTGGGAAAGAGGGAATTTTTTTGAACTGGGCTACTCGAGAGCTCTTCAAGATTGGAGATTTACGGGTTTTGGGTACTGTGATTGGTGCAATTGGAGTTGGAGTGACTGTCTTGTTCCTATTTTCGCCATTTCTTGTCTGAACTCGGAATTTTTATGACGAGGGTAGTGTATTCCTTGTAGTTTTGGCCTTAGTTGAAAAGGGATCAGTTTGGGACTACATTAGAGTTTGTTTTTCTGAGTGATCCGTTGAGTTAAAAAATGGGATGGTGTGTTGTAATCCCAAGTGATTCTTAATAACCACCTTTAAGTCCACTGCATGAAGTCACCTAGAGGATTCATGTTTTGAGTGCTATCTGGTGGGCAGAGTCGGTTGGACTATGGAAACATTTTTCAGCAGAATCAAGAGTAAGGGAAATTTTGAAACAATCCAGAGATTAAAATGATTTGCTAGGCATTATAAAAATGATTTCAGAGGGGAAGAGTTCTTATTTGCTGCTCTGCATCAAATATGATTTACCCTGAGTGAACGGATTGATTTTTGTCATTTTTATGTATTGAGCGCGCTATTTTGAATAAGTCATCTATGAAGTAAGTGGCATCGAAATTGAAAACCAAAAGGGCATATCGATTTTGCTATGATTTTTCTCTATTTGTATTTTCTTTCCACTTTTGTATTGTGAATACTCATAATGACTTTGGTCGTATATGTGATGGTCGGGAATTGATGATGGAAGTTTGGCTGCTACTGTTTGCTACTATTTGCTGCTGTTCGCTGCCGTATTGTGGGGTTGGCTGCTGCTATTTGCTGCTGTTCTCTGCTATTTGCTGCTGTTGGGGTTGGCTGCTGCTGTTCGCTGCCATATTGTGGGGTTGGCTGCTGCTGTTTGCTGCTATTCGCTGCTGTTTTCTGCTGTTCGCTGCTATCTGCTGCTGTTCGCTGCTGTATTGTGGGGTTGGCTGCTGTTGTTTGCTGCTGTTCGCTGCTGTATTGTGGGGTTGGCTGCTGCTGTTCGCTGCCATATTGCTGTATTGCTGTTGCTGTTCGCTGCCATATTGCTGTATTGCTGCTGTTCACTGTTTCTGGTTGGTATTCAATCTTCCTTAGTTAACTTTAACTAAGAAACCTTATAGCAATTGATAATAACATATTTATTTTTTATTTTTATTTTTTGCAGAATGTCTTCAAGTTCAAATATGGCTAGTAGTACTTTAAGCACACAACAACCTACCTCTAGCAATGAAGTTGTAAAACAACCATTATGGAGGTATGTTACTAAGTTAATTAATCATACTGATGCGGGGGGAAATTTGTCTTGGAGATGCAACTTTTGTCAAAAAGATTATAAGAGTTCATACACGAGAGTGAGGGGCCATTTGATGATGATAAGTGGAAAAGGAATTGGAAAGTGCACAAAAGTAGAAAAAAAAAGATCTTTTGGAGATGGAAAAATTAGAGGAAGAGGTCACTACTCAATTAATGAGTATAGCAACTAGAAATGTACCTTTGCCTCTTGCTAGTTATTCACTTAGTGATGGTGGTGGTGACGGAATGGATTTATCATTGAACTCCAAAAAAAGGAAAGGTGGAAGGGAGAGTGGAAAATCACTTGAAAATGCATTTAATATGACTCAACGGGAATGTCTAGATTGTGAGATTGCTAGGATGTTTTATTCGGCGGGCTTGCCGTTTAACCTAGCAAGGAATCCTTATTTTCAATCCGCTTTCACTTATGCCGCTAATCATAATATTGCGGGTTATGTACCACGAAATATAATTTGTTGAGGATCACTTTGTTGCAAAAGAGAGGCAAATATTGATAGGTTGTGTACACCTATCAAAATCATGTGGAAGGAGAAGGGTGTAAGTATTGTGAGTGATGGATGGAGCGACTCACAAAGAAGACCGCTTATTAATTTCATGGCGGTATCGGATGGAGAACCGATGTTTATAAAATCGGTTGATTGCTCGGGAGAAATAAAAGATATGCATTTCATTTTTAACTTGCTGAAAGGAGTTATCAATGAAATTGGGCATGAGAATGTGGTCCAAGTAATTACGGATAATGCTTCAAATTGTAAGGGCGCGGGACAACTCATTGAGCAAGAATTTCCATCCATTATGTGGACGCCTTGTGTGCTGCACACTCTTAATCTAGCTTTGAAGAACATTTGTGCTGCAAAAAATATGGAGAGCAATCAAATAGTTTATGAGAAATGTAGTTGGATTTCAGATATTGTTAAGGAAGTTATGCAAATCAAACATTTCATCATGAACCATTCTATGAGATTAGCAATATATCATGAGTTTGTTAGCTTGAAGTTGCTTTCTGTAGCGGATACACGTTTTGCTTTGATGATTGTGATGCTTAGGAGATTCAAGTTGATAAAAAGTGGTTTTCAAAGCATGGTGATTTGTGACAAATGGAATATCTATCGAGATGTTAATCAAGAGAAAGCTAAGCTTGTCAAGGAGAAGGTGTTGGATGATTTTTGGTGGGATTTAATTGATTACATACTTTCTTTCACGGCTCCTATTTGACACCGATAAGCTTTGCTTCACTTAGTTTATGATATGTGGGATCCGATAATCGAAAAAAATGAAGAAAGCTATATATGCACATGAAGTGAAGAGGCTAGATGAGAAATCCACATTTTATGAGGTGATTCACACAATTCTCGTTGATCGTTGGACAAAGAACAACACTCCACTTCATTGCTTGGCACATGTCTTAAATCCCAGGTAAGTTCTAAAATTGTATGAGATTATTACTTTAGTAGTTATTCTTTCTTTAACATGATAATATAATACTTATCTTATTTATTATTGTTTTCTAATTTTATTTTATTTTATTAAATAAAGGTACTATAGTGATCAATGGCTTGATGAAGATCTTACTCGAATTTCTCCATACAAGAATAAGGAGATCAACCAAGAAAGACTGAAATGCTTCAAGAAATACTTTCCTAACTTGGATGAGCGCAACAAGGTGAATTTGGAGTATGTGGATTTTTTGCAAGTAAAAATGGAGATTTTAGAGATTTTGATTCCATTCAAAATCGATATTCTATGGATCCTAAGGCTTGGTGGGTTAATCATGGTGCATGTGCACCGATGCTTCAAAGCATAGCCTTAAAGCTTCTTGCACAACCTTCTTCTTCATCATGTGCTGAGAGAAATTGGAGTACTTACTCATTTGTGCATTCGGTGAGAAGAAATAAGATGACCCCAAAACGTGCAGAAGATTTGGTTTTTATTCATAGCAATCTTCGTCTTCTATCAAGAAAAAGCCCACAATATGCAGAAGGAGAGACTAAGATGTGGGATATTGGCGGAGATGCATTTGACTCTTTTGAAGATGTTGGGGTGCTTGAAGTTGCAAATCTTTCACTTGATGAGCCGGAGATGGAGTCTGTTTTTTTTTTTTTTTTTCAAAAGACGTGGATAATGTGGATGAATGACTTTTTATTATATTACTTGATGGAATGTTGATTGTTTTTTTGCTTATTGTTAAATTTTAAATTTAATAGTGGAATGTGGATTAATGTTTTTATTATAGATTAATTCTAGGCTTTTTTTATTACTATTATTTAGTTATTTATGCATTTATATATAAAAATATTTATTTAATATTTAACGTGTCGGAACGTGTCGGAATTCTCTACTTTTTGAGAAATGACGTGTCGCGTGTCGTGTCATGTCGTGTCGCGTGTCGGTGCTACCTAGGTCTTGGGGCTTCGAATCTGAGAGGCACCTGGGGGGCCATGCCAGGGAGCAGATAGGGGATTCGCCGGTAGTTGGTGACTTGCACAAGTCGCTTATGTCCTTCTTGAAGACTTACCAGCTCATGGACGACATGGCGGTGGACGATTTGATTTCGTGGAACGAGGATGAGATAGCGGAATTAGGGTTTCAATTTAGCTTATTTTTTAATTTAATGCAAATAAAATTTGCATTACAAATCAAATTGACAGTAATTTAGCCTTATGTTTTATATTTTAGTCATGTTATCACTACTTATCAAAGACGAAATATTTAAAAAAAGTTATGTCAGCATTTTCCATTAGTCAAGTTGGCCAGACTTTACGAAAGGACTTGATTGTGGGACTTGATTGTAGTTTTATAAGTTATAGGGTTTAATTGTACTTTCGTGATAAGTTTTATGTTGTTTAGTGCATTTATCACAAAATAAAAAGAATATTGGACTAGCTCTAAAGATGAAGGAAGGGATGATCATGTGAAAAGTCATAATCGTTGACTTTGATTTGCAGTTATCCGTAGACTTTCATTTTCATGAACTTTGACTTGTGATTAACATTTTCAGAACTTGGCGTATAAGTTATACATGGATTTTCGTTTTCGTGAACTTTGATTAAAAAGAACATGTAAGCTCACTTTGTTGTAATTGAAAATTACTGTGATAGATTAGATTCCTTACTATTATTAGATGTGATAGACGCCTGCATCCATCTCTCACACGGCATATATGAGACAAAAAGGAACATGTAAACTCTCTCTTTATTGTAATTGAAAACCAAAACGATAGATTAGATTCCTTACTCTTATTAGATATGGTAGAGGCATGCATCTGTCTCTCTCACAGCATGTAGACCCTAGGTGTGCGAGGCAACCTATGAAATGAGAATACACTCAAATACTAAAATAAGCATACTAAACATTCCTACACTAATCGTTATTACTTACCCAAAATATAATTTTCATTATAATATTTTTGTATCGGAATACATAATTAAAAATAGCAATTCTTGTTTGAACATGAAACTTAGTGGTTTGGATACGTTAGAAACACATTATATTGCTTATATTATTTTTATAGTAATACAAAATCTGGTCTTATCCTAATTACAGAATCAACAAAAGTCCACCCTTACCGTACCACATTTTTTATAAGGAGCAATTTTACGATCCCTTTTTCGTTCCACGTATCAGTCCACACACCGGGTAACCTAAGTCTAGTCTTGATGTATTTGGATATTAGCGATAATTTACTTGACTTTTAGGGCAGATCTCAAGTGGCCCCTTTTCCAATTTGGAATCGTTTGGAGCAACATTTCTACAATGGATGGAGACACAAGTGGAGGACCATGTCATAACTCTCTCAACTGCATCTATATATGGGGCTATGCCCAAGTGTTTAGCCTAATAGGTCACTTTTGTGGCTTGATCTCTCCCACTCCAGTATAGCGGATTGAGACAAAATGAAGTCAAGATAATAAAAGTGTGACTCTGATTCGATTCTATAGTAAAATTGTGGCTCCATCTATTATTTTTATTCAATCAATTTTCAAGAAAATAAGTTCAACATGGAAATTAGTCTGCTGTGAGGTTTACAACTTTGTCGCATACCACCGGCCGTAGTGGCTCCGCTGGATAAGAGCTCCAGTGATTCTTCCTCAAAGGTGAGGGGTTTAAAACCCAGTGGAGGCATTTGGTGTCTTAAGTGTGGCGTCGGGGTGGTGGGTCCTCCGCTAGCGTTGCCCCAGGGTTTGCTCTCTGGTTACCGGCTGTATGGGGTTCCTGGGTTATAAAAAATAAAAAAAAAAGTTTGTCGCACGATATGATGTCTACATATAGAAAGATACGCTTCCATTGTGAAAGATGCATGAGTACTCTCCACCGTTACACTCTAACTTGAACATAGCTAAGTTTCAAGCCCAGAAGAGGGCTGTGAAAATTTCAGACAAGCGAGAAATCTAAAGCAAGGGTTTATGAGATTTGTTTTGTTTTGTTTTTTTAGTCAAGTTAAAATCTGCCAAATTTCAAAAACAAAGAGAGCTAAAGATTCTAAATCTGCCAAATTCCCAATTCCCTTCCCCCCTTTTTTTTCAATTTCTTTCTTCTAAATTTTTTACAGATACCTTTTATTTTAAGGTTTTTAATATAGCCACTTACCATGATGTATGTACCGCCAACACGGCATTTAATAGAAATTTAGCAGCCCTATCCACATATTTTTAGCAACAGCATTAAAAATTTACCAACTAAATCAGAAATGTCAACCGAAAATTTTGCGGCTTTTCCAATTCCATATATGAATATTTGCTTCTGTTGTCTCTCAAGAGTACCCATCCGCAGCCTGAATTTCGCTTTGTCCCCTAAAGCTGAAGTCGCTTCTCTCCCCTCTAACCATCTTCGCTGCACGATCCCAAACATCCGCCCGCAGCCTGTCCATCGAAGCCGGGCCGAGAAGATCGGAGAAGCTGAGCCACCTCCGCTTCTACTTACATGAAGTTTTCGCTAGCCCAAACTTCACCGCCACACAAGTACCCTCAGCCCTGACCACTACCCAGTCGGCCACGTCCTTCGGCCCAATCTTTGCGACTGACGACATGCTGAAGCTGGGCCCTGACGCGGGCTCAAAGCTTGTCGGCCGGGCCCAAAGGCCCCACGTCATCGGCGTCCCGGGCCGAGTTAACCTTGTTGATGGCCGTAAACCTTGTGTTCACCGAAGGACAGTTACAATGGGAGCACTTTGAGTATGCTCGGGAGGAACAGCTTGGCGCTCGAGGTGAGGGAGATGGCAATTACAGGAGGGACGGAGCTTTCCAGCTCCTGCGGGGTTATGTTCGGACCAAGACTCGCTCCATCGACCGGACGAGTGGAATTCTCGTTTCGGAGTATGATGTCTACATTTTGCATTATTGAGATATGTGGTTTCTCAACCTTATTTGTACGATCTATTCTTCCTTCTTCAAATAAGATTGCAGAAAAGCTTATCGCTCACCGCCTTCATTAAGAGCCAACTTTGTCTATACAAGGATCCTTCGTTGCGGATAAAGAGCCAAGTCGTCACCCTTATCTTTGTTATTTGATTGGATTTCACATGAATGAATGGATCCAAGGTTGTTTTTGGTAACGAAGTAACATTTTCATAAATAAATAAATATAATTTTTTGAGGGGGAGTTAGTATATGTAATTATTTTTTAGAGTAAAAGATTGTTCGATGTTAAGGCTTCCATTTTATTTTTGGTATTGCTATATGATTTTTATCATAGGGAGAATGTTGACCCTATGTGTTTTGATGATTACAAAACCATCATTACTAGTGATTTTTGTAAATCTGTTCAAACTAGATTAAGTATAGTAAATCAATGGAAAGCGAGAGACCGATTCTATGCCCTGGATGCCTGAAACATGCCCCGTTGTAAAACTCGCTCTCCATGCAAGTAAGCAGGTGACTGGACCCTTACGTCTAGGCTCCTAACCAGACCTCTATTTTGACTAATCTTTTGAAGAGTGAGCAGGCGATCAATAGTCTGCAATAGTAAAAATTAACCGTTTTGGATTACGTCCTAATCATGTTTGGTTTTAGTGTAGATTAGGCTCCATTTATTTAGTAAAAATAAATGATTTGAAAAGTATTTTCTAAAAATAATTACTTGTATCATTTTAATTATCTATTTAATGAAAATTATTTCACATTGACATCGGTTTATATTCAAATATTTCATAGATAATGAACTTTTTTTTTTGTTAGTTTATTCTTTAAGCAATATAAGTGATTATTTTTATGAAAATATTTTTTAAATTATTCATTTTCCTCGAAACAAACACATCGTCATCTGTAGTTGGGGTTCGGAAAACACATTGTCATGTCAAAGTGTGAGAAATGTCTTGTACACATATTTGCTAATGTATATTAAAAATGAGATGAGAGATAAACCTGAGTGTGAAATATAAAGTCAAACCACTATAAATTGCTAAATCTTTGGATTTAGAGAGTATTGTTTATATTTGCTTGGTCGATTAACTTTTACTATGTTTCTTGGTTGCCCGAACTTTGATTCAAATGGTTGCCCTTGTATTTTTGGGCCAACAGCTATTTCCTAAATCAAGCTGGGTAGTATATGACAAATAAGCCCAGCTAATAACTGTTAGACCAATATTAATCCTCAACGTTTCCTTAACTGCAAACGATACTGCTAAATGCTAAGAAAACATGGAGGAAGTTGAGAATAATAATGTGGATGAAAACAAATTTAAAGAATTTATGTATAATTCAATATATTCATAATGAGGATTGCATTAGCCTAATTATAGGCTTTATGAGATAACTATTAAAGGTAACATATCAATTAAGGATATGCATTATCAGATGAGACATATAGATATAATCTAGAGAGATATTCACATCAAGTGAATATCTTGATATCAAGGAATTAGATTCCCTTCCCTAAATCTCCATATACCTCTAGATCTAATTTTCCATCCATTGCAATTTACTAGCCCCCTAAAATCTATAAAATCAACCCAAGCATCAGAATTTCAAATATCCACAACATCGCACCTTCCTCTCTACATACGGGTTCTTCTCTTGTTTGTTCGAGAGCCGTTCAAAGAACACCTTTAATTCTCAACCAGATAGAGACCCTCGCTTTTCCTCGTATTTTTGTAGTTGTCCTCCTTCTCTCGGGTATTAGTTCTCAACACTCTTATCCCAAAATGTATTAAAATCCAGAGAGTCAATCGTGATGAAAATTTGGAGATATTAATTTAGGGTTCATTCATTTTGAAGAAAAAAACTTCCGGGAAAATATTTTCCGGAATTTCCGGTGTTCGGATGGCGGAAAATAGATGGTAAAAAAAAAAATGTTTTCAGGTCAATAGAAAATCTCCCAATCAGATCATGGAAAAATGATTTCCTCTTTTCCCGTGCGTAATCTTCTGTTTTCCTTACTCATTTCTGCCCTCTTTCTTATGAAACCCTTTTGATCCCATCTCCTCCTCCTTCGACACCGATGATCAGTAGCAGCAGAGCATCCCCTCATTCGGCGGTGCTGGATCTGCGCCCTCACAAAGCCCTGGGTTTCTGATCTCGTCCTCCTCCTCCTTTGACGTTGATGATTAGCAGCGGCGGAGCATCCCCTCATCCAACGGTGCTCGCTGCTTTCTCTACACTACTAGTCGTCGATCGCAGCCCCAAGCCAGCTTGAGTCTCGCCCTAGGCTAGCGAGGCTTCCCCTAGCTTGATTTAGCGAAGCCGAGCTTGGGCCTCGCTAGATCGGGCGAGGCAAAGCTCTTGCCGACCCGGGGCGGAGCTAGGGTCGCAAGCCGCTTGAGCCTCGCCCTAGGCTAGCGAGGCTTCACCTAGCTCCATTTGGCAAAGCCGAGTTTGGGCCTCGCCAGATCGGGCGAACTCCCGACCGCGTGTGGGACCACAGCTTGAATGCTGTTCTGACGCCCGTGGGCCCACAACGAGGACGCTCTTTTGTTAAGAGGACCACAGCTTAAATGCTGTTCTGACCCTTATGGGGCCACAGCCCACAGCGAGGACGCTCTGGAGAGTGTGACAACCTCCTCTTTTGTCCCACATTGCCTAGGGAGAGTCTAGGAAGGGAGGTCTTAGTTAGCTTATAAGACTTGGTCTCTTTAATCTGTGTAACGCGTTTTAAAGCCGTGAGGGAAAAGACCGTGGTTGGGATGGCGATTCATCCGCACCAGGGCGGGTGACTCAAAGCGGACAATATTATACAGTGGGGCTCGGGATGTTACAAGTCGGGCTCCCAATCCAGGCGAGCTCGGGTGAGATCGGCTTTGGCTAAGCTCGGGCGAGATTGGTTGAGCCTCGAGCTCGCCGGATCTAGCGACCGGGTCTTGGTGGTTGCGCCGGGCAGCCGGCCATCATCATGCATGCGGCGGAGGAAGGAGGAGGAGGAAGGAGGAAGGAAAAGAAAAAGAATAACAATTTTGTTTTTATTAAAATAAAAATAATTAAAATTTTATTTAAAAAAATTCAAAAAATAAAACTAATTTTTTGGTCAATTAAAAATATTAAAATTAAAAAAATTTGATCATTTTTCCCAAACAATTAAATTAGCTAATGAACGATGGAAAATATTTTTCACTCGAAGTTTAGGTTTTGGCCGAATACCGGAAAATAGAGTCATTTTCTTGGAAAATGACTTCTAGGAAAATATTTTCCGGAAACATGTGCAAAACGAACGGACCTTTATGTTCAATCTATTTATTTTTCCTTATTGTAGTTTTAATTTTAATTGAACGATGAAACATATATGCTGGAAATAAGTCTGCCCAAATTCTCAAGATTCTCCTTTCGAGCCAAAGCGATAATGTGGTTCACTTGACGATTGACAAATATAAACTTACAGGGATGCGCATGATGATGGTGCCCCATGCAAATGCCAAGGAGAGATGTCACGAGTTGCTGGACCCGAACAGTTGCACGCTCTCCGATTGCCTTAAGGCATGTTCCGAGAAGCACCCCATGCAACGGCCTGGCGGGTCATGCCTACCCGATCCCAACCACAAGTTCAGTTGCTATTGCAACTTCGACTGCTGATTATTATAGATCAGCCCCTTCTTATGATGATTTGCTACTTCGAGTTTCTCTTGTTCTCGGATCCCTTTTTTCCGCCTTTCCATTTGATCCTTAAGGGATTTGCAATCGTGTTGAAAATAAAGATGTGGCTACTTTGGTAACAAGTTGATAATGTCAATGCTCTCTCTGATATATTCTTGCGCATACATGTATGTTTGCCTACCTAAGGGATTGGTCCGGGGTTTTATTATAATGGGGATTTTGCATGTCAAAAGTCTAAGGTCAACCAAAAGCCGATCCCTAGGTGCAACTACTTGGATCTAACCACAAACTTCTTTTGAATAATCGACTTATCGAGTAGATGGCTTTTCTTAGATCGAACCAGGAAAGGTGAACATGATTTGTTATATGAGAATTTCCCCAAAATCTATTTATCAATAGATCAATTTTGAGAAAATTATCCAAAAAATAAACATATTACACTTTTATCAATTCAGTTATATACCTTTCAATTTTGCTAATTAAGACCTCAATCTTTTTCCTTTTTTCTGCCAATTAAGTCTGTCCAACCAAATTTGGCCGAAATTCACTGATGTGAATGTTAGTGATGCTATATAGGATGGCCGACATTGGCATGGACAATTTTTAATAATCTTTTGAACTTTTTGAATTTTTTTTTTTTTTTTATGATTATTTTTCCTTTCTTCTTCATTTTGTTGGTAGCCGCCTAGCCTCACCTCGACAAGGGTAAGCCTCGACAACTAGCCCTCACCTAGGCCAAGGTAGCCTCGCCAAGTGTCAACCGAGCGAAAGAGATGCTAGGCGACTAGCCTCGCCCAAGCTAGGCAAGGTGTCGCCTTGGCCTGCCCTCATCAGGTCTCGCTTGTGGCAAGGGAGGCTAGCCCGCCCGACCACCAGCAAAAGGAAGAATGAAGAAGGAATGGGGAAAAAAATAAAAATAAGAAAAATTAAAAAATATTATTTAAAATTGCCCATGTTAGCATTGGTGGTGCCATGTAAAACGATTGACATCCAAGTCAACGATTTTTGGCCAAAATTAATCGGATGGGCACAACCGACAAAAAACTAAAAAGGTTTATGACTCAAGTATTGAAAAATTTAGAACTAATGACAAAAGTGTAATAGATTTAAGACTTTTTAGACAATTTTCTGGATCAATTTTATCAACATCTCCCAAAATCAATGGCTTTTTTCATTGATCAGATCATGGAATCTATATGTTTAGTACTGCATTATTTTGAAACAGTTTATATCCTACACAACCTCAAGACTACCCACCAAACCTATAACGCTTCCCAAACTTTGGAACGCAAAACACGCCCAAGTCAACCACACTATGGCCAGATCTCTACCCAAACTCAACCTCATCATGCTTCTCATCTCTGACCATCTTCGCCGCACGATCCCAAACATCGGCCCGCAGCCTGTCCATCGAGGCCGGGCTGAGAAAATCGGAGAAGCTGAGCCACCTCCACCCTACTTGCATGGAGTGTTCGCTGGCCCAAACTTCACCGCCACACAAGTAGCCTCAGCCCCGACCACTGGCCAATCGGCCACGTCCTTCGGCGGGGTCTTTGTGATCGACGACATGCTGAAGCTGGGCCTGACGCGGGCTCAAAGCTTGTCAGCCGGGCCCCAGGCCTCACGTCTTCGGCGTCCCAGGCCGAGTTGGCCTTGTTGATGGCCGTAAACTTTGTGTTCACCGAGGGGAAGTTCAATGGGAGCACTTTGAGTATGCTCGGGAGGAACAGCTTGGCGCTCGAGGTGAGGGAGATGGCAATTCCAGGAGGGACCGGAGCTTTCCAGCTCGCACGGGGTTATGTTCGGACCAAGATTCACACCATCAACTGGACGAGTGAACTTCTTGTTTCAGAGTATGATGTCTACATTTTGCATTACCAAGATATGTGGTTTCTCGTTCGTATTTCTACGATCTATTCTTCCTTCTTCAAACAAGATAACAAAAAGGCTCATCACTTGTTGGTTGGATACTACATACATGTAAAACAAGCTGGGAATGATTTTACATGGTGGCCGTTAGATGGTTGGAAATTACATACATGTAAGACAAGTTGAGAATGATTTTTTAAAAAAATTAATGAAAAATATGTTAAGATTAAAACTAAAAATTTTAGTCGATTAAAAAAATTAAAATTTGATTCTTTTGTAATTTTTCCCAAAAAATAAAATCATATACTGAACAATGAAAAATATGATCATTTTCTTAGAAATTGTCTTTCTTGGAAAATATTTTCTAAAAATGTAATATTTTTCGAGAACCAAATGGAGCATTGTTTACACAATTAAAATCAACGATAGATGCAAAAATATCAAGCTGAGGGAGATGTGAAAGAGACAAGAAGCATTTGCGATATTTAAGATTATTTCATTTTTAAAAAAATAAAAGTAATTTCAAACACCTAACAGCCATGGGGCAACGGCCCTACCAATCCCTTCGATCTTCAAATCTGAATTCTTTTGTATGTTAATCATGCAACGGTTTTCAATTTCCCTACGCCTTCATAAACCTCATCATAGTTCCCCAATCCAATCGCCTTTTTTGTCTAATTTTATTGTCGACAGTGAAATTTGACTAAACTCTTCTTGGGGATGCCTGGTCAGATGATCCGCGTGGAGGGTGCCGTGGCGGCACGAGATCGCCGTGTCAGAACCGGTTAAGAAAAGAGGAAAGTTGCTGAAATCATGTGCACGATGCGACGTGCCAAGAAAAACGGTTGGGGCACGTTAAAGATGAGAACCGATTAAATGCGTGTTTATATGTAAATACATATGTGCCATCTAATTATTTGAAGATAAATAATCGAATGAATATCCAACCTTATCCTTTTTTTTTCTTTTCTTCCCATGGATAATTATCCTGTTTTATCACTCGCGTATTTCTAATCTTAAAAATCAGATTTTAAAAAAAAAAAAAAAACTACAACCACCTTCTTAAAAAAATCGAATATGGAGATATTTTTATTTGGCTATGTATATAGCCTCTTTGGACGGTTTTGTTCAAATACTTCACAAGAAAATGGATTTTCTAATTTGGCTAATATCATTCTTTCTTCTAAAGGAGCCTTATCTTCTTCGTTCTGTTATTGTGGTTCTATTGCGCTCACTCGTGATTCCATAATTACTTTTAGCTAATTTGTCGGTGGTAACATTTAGGTCCTCATTTTAATTGACACTTCCCGTGGATATTCTTGCATCTCCATCTAGTTGGACGCTCCCACCTGGTGTTCCTGGCCACGTTAGATCTATTGAACATTCAAGTTGTGGACACATGATTCTAGGATCGCAGGTCAATCCCACAAGATACTTGTTCTATCCCAAGACTGACCTGTATCTATGTTGGTTGCATGTATATGCTATCGATCCGATGTCGGAGTTCATGCAACTAGTGTCTATACAGCAGTCACCCATATTGGCATTGACTATATGGATGTATCATATAAAAGCATACGTGCATAAATTGCAAGAACAATTTATAGCACGTATAGCATTATTTCTCATAAATGTGTCGCGTTCAAGTACCCTATAAGAATTCTCAAGCTATGAATCCACAGCTGTGTGCAACTAGCATAGTTCTCGTGGTTAAGCTCCGTGTGGAAAAACTTGCATAATGTCAATGGAAGCTTCTCTGTCTTCCCTCACCTTTCTCACTGCGATCAAATCCAAGGGATCGTTCGCTCGAGAACTGTCGGCTCGAGATCAGTTCAGGCTCAAGCCCGAGGAGATGACCCATCTTCACTTTTATCTCCATGATACATTCACCGGACAACACCTTACCGTAGCAACCATGGCCCAGGTAGCGACAACGAATACATCGGCAACACATTTCGGTGCCGTCACAGTCATCAATGACCCATTTACCGTTATTGACACCTAAATTTGGTCAATTCATTTAGTTGTCTTTTATATTAAAATATTAAGAATCGACCCAAACCCCTAAACAAAATACCGTTAGCATAAGTTGTAGGGTTAATACCATGAAAAATCTCAAACGGGTACGCTTGTAACAAATTTAACCTATACTAATTTTTGGATCACCAAAAACTCCAAACTAAAATACTTGTGATAATTTTAATCCAAACTAAATTTTAGGCCACCAAAAACTCCAACCTGGTCACTCTTGACATATTTACCTCTTATTAGCTTCCGTCAAATTTTACCATGAAATTGCTGAGTTTGATAACACACACATGAAATACTATATCTACATGGGGTAAAATTATCACAAGCGTAATGATTAGTTTTAAGAAAATTTGTCACGGATGTATCAAGTTGAGAATTTTATTACTTTAAAAATTAGTTTGAGTTAAATTTGTTTTGAAACCTTTCGTGGTATTAATCCAATTTATATGTAACGACCTCAACTCCATCTCTAGGGTCTTGAGCGACATGATTTATTTTCACGATGTCCCAAACTCGTAGTTGTCTCGATTCTTTTATCTTGTTATCATACACATCCAGAAACATGAATAAACAACTCCCTAAACAAAAATAGCTAGAAGACTGTGATATATATCATACAGAACATACTAATTTATATTATAATAGTACTTTTACAAGCCCTTCCTCTACAAGCCTTTTTTTTTTTTTTTTCATTTTTACATCACATTACAAGTTTCCATACAAGCCAAGGGAATTCCTATCTCTTTTAGTGTGATTGTAGCTCGCAAAACTGACGTAAGACCTCCATGCCTACAAGGCTAAAAGATGAGAGAGTCTTGGCAACTTAATAAATAAAATTCCTAATTCGATATTAGGAAAGCATTTTATCATTAAAGCCTAGCAAGTACAAGACTTGCAAACAGTGTCTATGGAAAATCAATATCAAATCCATTGGCATCTCTTGACTATCGATATGTGCTCGACTTTCAACTTTCCAAATAAGTTATTTCACTAAACAAGTTTATCAATCGGCACATAGTAACATGTACAATAAGTTTATTAACAATATCAATGGTTCTTCCCATACTTTCACGGGGTTCCTGCCTCAGATTGGGCATATGGCCTCAAGCCAAGCATCCCATACTCTCAAAGGCTTCCCATACTTTTAGAGACTTCCTGACTCAACCAAGGCATCTAGCCATCAAACTAGGCATCCGATACTTTGAGGGGCTTCCTGACTTAACTAAGGCATTCGGCTATCAAGTCATGCATCACATACTTTCAAAGGCTTTCTAGCTAAATCAAGGCATCCCGTTTAATGAATGAGGCATTGCCAATAACGCTATGTGACTACGGGTGCTTTTTATTCTTTAAGTGCACACATAAGTTAATCGCATAAGCCAATTCTTATTTTTTTTCTTCTTAGTAGACTCATACATAGCCTGAAGGTGTGCTCATACATATGTGTGTGCCATGAATTCTAGTATTACATTAATAAACATGTCAGGAATGACCCTTGATTCGTGACTTGAGTCGATTACTTGGTGCCAATCTCCACAATGGACAAGGCTTAGAAATGGCATGCTCAATGCCGATTTAAGAGCTAACGGCCTTGGGAAATCCTCACACCAAACGAGACTTAGAACCGGCATGCTTAAATGCCGATCCAAGGCCTTGTGGCCTTAAGTGACTTTACCTTGCGTTGAACTCAACCCGAACGAACCTCGGCCTCATTCCAAGCATGAACAACTCAAGCACATGTTCAAGCACAAACATGAGTAAAACCATACAAAATATCCAATATCTTACCCACAGCTTGATAGGTGAGCACCTAACTAGACTTAATAATGGAGTCTACCACCCTAGAGGATAAATAGAGATCTTACTTACCTAGATGAACCTCGAGAACTAACTTGAATGACTTGATGAGGGGTGATGTTGCAACATCGAGAGAAATAGAAGAATGGCGTGTAAATGACAAGAAAGGAGAAGAGGACTCAATGTGAGAATGAATGGGGTGGTTCCCCTATTTATAGGCTCAAAACTCATCATTACCCTTTCCAATTGGCCCAATCGTCTTTCTTGAAGTGGCACAACTATAACATCCAGGTAGCAAGCCTAGTTTGTAAGGTAGCATGCCTAGGGTCCTAGGAAAACACTTAACATCTTCTTATTGGACTACCGACTTCATGTTATCATGACTTAGCCTACTTGTTTTTTTTAAGGAGAATCTTATGGTAATGATGACCATATCTACTATGGACAGCTAAACCAATAAGTTACCAACTTCTCCTCCAAGGTAAATCTTTTGGTCATCATTACAAAATTTTCAGGTGGACACCTAAGCTAGTGACTATTAAATGCCTAGATTTGGTTAATCATGAGGGTAGGATATTTAGCACGTGCCTAAATTAAAGAATTTACTTTCTAAGTTTTGGCTTTCTAGAATATTCTACTAAGTTCTCTTCTAATTGGTCCACTTAAGTTTTTGAGTCTTTTGCTTCTTCCTCAAGAAAAATCTTGAACCATCATTACCAAATCTTTAAGGGACACTTAAGTGGGGGTGACTTGTTCTTGCATTAATGATATTTATGTCTTCTCTTAATTGGTTTGTTTGTTCAAGAGTTCCTTACTTAATTCCCAAGGTGGATCTTTGGTAATCATTGCTAAATCTAGAAATATCTATCCAAAGTGGTGAGTCATCCTTCTTCAAGAAAACTTAGGATATTCTAGAATGTTCTATTTTGTCCATTTCAAGGAATATGACAACCATGGGAAATAGGCCATTGAAAGTGCAATCAGAACCAGGCAATGGCTTTTTGTATACATTCCCACAAGACCATTTTGACACACCCAAGATTCGCGGCAAAGACGCCCTTGGTGTGGTTGTCATAGGCAAAATTGCCTACTTCGATTAAGTTGGTGACCTAGGGCATAAGCTCAATGGCCAATCCTTGGATTGGTTATGGTCAAGCGTACCAGGCCCATGACTAGCTCGAAGCTTAAGGGAGGCCCAGGCGCAGGACCTAGCACACAACAGGGCTCCTAGCTTGGTCTGGTATCCATTACAAAGGGCCTATGGTCAATCCATAACTGGTCCATGGCCGAGCATACTTAGTCCATGTTTGGCTCTCGGTTATTGTGTGGTTGTGTGGGAGCAATCGATCCGTGGCCAACGCATGGTCGCATCAGATCGACTCATGGTCATCCAAGGTCAATACATGACCGAGCAGAGTCACTCACGACAGGAACATGATCGCTTTGGATCGATCCATGATGGTACATGACCATCCAATGACTAACTCTTATGGTCGAGCAACCATTCCATGGCCAAATGGCTCGGGTCAACTTGCATGGTCAGTGAATTGGTTCATGGCTGATCCCTTGATCAATCCATAGCCAATCATTTTCCTCCCTTCTAGTTGGGTCGATTGGTCCATGACCAACTTTGGAAATGATCAATGACCAATCCTTGCCACTGGCACATCGGATTCATAGCCATTTCTCATAGAGTGGAAAATCGGGATGTTACATTATATTTGCATTTTATTTTAGTCATGCATCACATGCAAATCACATTATCTTAAGACGATGTTACCACGGATCATCACGCGGCATAATCGAGAGTTATGGCTAGCCATATCCATAGCACTCAAATCCTAACTTTTGACCCCCCAAAAAAATATCCTTGTTAATAGGGTTTCATCTCCGATGGTTACTTAATTCAATAGTTATCCATTCAATTATATTCTTATCTACATTTGAATAATTTCAATTAAAAGTAGGGCTGCCAATGACCCTCGCCGACACAATAATTTTTTTTTTTACAATAATTGTTCAAGTCAACGCTAGCTATGCCGTATAGGACGGCCGATGCCCATAATAGTGATTTTCAAAAAATTGGCTAGAAGGACTAAAGTAGCAAATTGGTAAAAAAAATTAAAAATAAATTGGCCAAATTAAAAGGTTTAAAACTAAATTGACACAAGTACAATAGATCTAAGACTTCTTCTTTTTTTGTGGGCAATTTCCCATTTTATGGATGGATACTACACTTTGCTTTAGAACATTTCTCATGAATGAGTCATGGCGTACCCTCCAAGAATTCATCACTACCATTTTATCACAAAACAACTTCTTAAACTATCAGTTTACAGCTACCGTACAACTAACATTATTCTGTTTTGGGCTTTCAAGCTCTGCACGAAAAATTAGAGTGTCAGTGAAAGCTTCTCTGTAGTTAAATAGAGCAAAATCTACAGATGGAATTATACATGAACCTCGGCAGTCTCTTCAACACGCATCAAAGCTCCCTCTATCCCTCCATTTCTCTCTCTCTCTCTCTCTCTCTCTCTCTCTCACATATGGCTCCCTTCAAGACAAGTTTCACCATCTTGGCCGCATTCTTTTCCCTCACCTTTCTCACTACGATCAAATCCGAGACACTGTTCGCTCGAGAACTATCTGCTCCAGATCAGTTCGGGCTCAAAACCGAGAAGATGACCCATCTCCGCTTCTATCTTCACGACATAGTCACCGCGCAGCACCCTACTGCCGTGCCCGTCGCCCAAGCAGCGACAACAAATACATCATCTACGTCTTTTGGTCTCGTCTTGGTCATAGACGACCCGTTGACCGTGGGCCCAGACCTGAACTCAACGCTCGTCGGTAGAGCTCAGGGAATGTTTGTGATGTCATCACAAAGCGAGGTGAGCCTCACCATGATGATGAACTTGGTTTTCACGGAAGGAGCGTACAAGGGGAGCACGTTGAGCGTCTTGGCGCAGAACTTAGTTTTGAAGAATCCGAGGGAGCTGGCCATCTTCGGCGGGACTGGCGTTTTCCGGTTTGCTCGTGGATATATTCAGCTGAGAACTCACACTATCAACATGACGACGCTGAATGCGATCGTGAAGTACGATGCTTACGCATTACATTACTGATGGTGAGCGTACGAGAACGAGCGCCGCGATGATAAAGGAAGCTTTATTTCTGTGCTTGTAAAAGAAGAGAAAATAAAAGGGAGGGGGAGACTGATTTTAGGGCGTATTCAATTGAGAGCCTGTCCAAAACTACTGGTACTTCTAGCGGTCAGTTGGGGGAAGATATTCCAGAGAAAATAACCTTGTCTTTTTTGTTCTTGTTTTAGGAAAAGATCAAGAGGGCATGTTCAAGTTCTATGAGTCAATTTCCATATCTCTTGATGCAATTTCGGAATTCGATTCTTGCTAAATTGTCAAATGGTATGACCGACTTATTTCACTAAGCATTGGAGAGAAAAAAAAGAAGACATTTTTGCCTTATAACCATGACCTAGCTTGATGTATAGTTGGTAACTATAATTTCACTAAACTTTGCAAGTAAACACGTGTTTGTTTATTAAAAAGCATCTTTGATTAATCTCTAGATTACAAGTAGTGTATTTAACAATCAACCATGTTAGCATTGACTTTTTTGGATATTTACTTGTTGCAACCTACCCTCAAGGGGCCACCCTTGGGAAATAGACTCAGAGGTATTCAGTCGAAAGATGGTTTGAATTAGCATTCACAAAAGATAGCTCGAGCACATGTGATCCGAAACAACCCATCGTTTCGAGTGCAAACTCTTCCAAATTTATACTTTAAGTGATGTTGGGATACTCAATTTTACATTCATAACAACTTAATATTTTTAGGAGTTGCCACTAGTTATTTAGGGTCTACTTAAAACCAATTGAAATGAATTCCTACAGAATAAGAGATTTAGTGATTAGTGAATTGATTACATTAGTTGTCTAATTAATGCCATATCGTTACCTCTTGTTCGCTAAAGTGACTAGGCAATCTTTTAACAATTATGAGGCCTAGGATTCTTATTCGCTAATTGTCCAAGCGTTATGGTCTTAATTATTTAACCTAACCATCTAAAGGTGAAAATTAATAATCAATGTATTGAAAATGCACAATCAAGTAAAATCGAAATGAATGTGCGCAAACAGCTAGCTAGCATTAATAGTGCGTGCTAAAATGATGGAAGGTTTATTTGGGGAAATTAATTAATCTTGAAAAAACAAAATGACCAAGCTGTCATATTGAAATTCGATGTATTTACAAGTTCATATCTTTTTCCGTGCATGGAGAGAGAGAGAGAGAGAGAGAGAGAGAGAGAGAGAGAGAGAGAGAGAGAGAGAGAGAGAGAGAGAGAGTTCTTGGCGATGGTTGCGCCATGAGAGGCAGCCATCGGAGTTAGCGGTTGCAGATGTGTAGAAGTGACCATTGGCGATGCTCGCAATGGGCGGCTGAATCCATATGTACCTGACCAAGGCTATAGAAAGTTTGAAGGGAGAGAGAAAAGCAATTTGCCTGAGAACAACAGTACTTGCCTAGACTTGATCCATCACGGGCTGGGCCATCACGTAGGCCTCACATCGAGTTGCATATGGATTCGATGTTCGTTCCATGTGTGAGTTCAATGGCTTCAGCACAAGCAGTCCTTAGATATGGATCTAAGGCAAAAATGTCCCCCTAAAAAAGATACATTTGCAAGTGAGAAACAATGAGGAGAGAGAGAGAATCAAAAGGAAAAATTAACAAATGGAGAGCATATGTCTAGCAAAATGATTTTAAAAAAAAAATTATGTCATAATCTGCTCTATAAACATAGTAACAAGACTAATATAATTTTGAAAAAAAAAAATGATAACTATAAAAAAATAATAATAAATTATAAATTATTGTGAGACCCACTTCTTCAAAAATTTGTGACTCACAATAAGCGGTTATTCTCATAGTAGCCTCAAAACTATTATGCTAACAAATCTCAATGTAGAATGACTAGAAAGTTGTAAAAATCATCAAATTTATCCTTTAATATCTAGAGAGTTTAGACAATCTCTTTTCTTTTCTCCCATCAGGCACAAGAGCTGCTACTTATAAATGCATCACGCCCACATGCATCTTCATATGCCATGAATTAATTTCTCCCTGTTTTGGCGACATCCTTATCTTTTGAATTTGGAAATTGTTGAAATACTTCCAACGAGTTAGAATTCTTTGTACTTTTAGGGAAGGAAATTCGTGTGTAGATTGATTGACAAATTAGATCATTCAGTATTTCGATGCAAATGTCACTCCGTCATTTAAAAAGCCACCAATGGATTTAATATCCCTATCGATAGGATATCTGTCCGGTTTAAACTTCGTTAGGCAAGTATAAATGTAATAAACATGTTTTGCCCTTTTTTAAGAAATAGTTTAATTAATATTCTTTCAAATTGTCTTGCAAGTACAAAAGCGTGGGGGTTTGGTCACAAGTTTGTAGGCTTATTTTGAATTCCCATAGTAATGGTCAGCCTATAAGGTGAGGTCATCTTAAAGATATCTATTTTGCTTCTTTTTCTGAAAAGATAATCTCGTATTTACAGCCAATTCCTATATTAGCATTAGCATTGGCTAAAGGTAGCCGTTTATCTTCTCTAATTCTAATTCTCTTTTCATCTCTAACGTCCCATCTAGTTTCGGCTTCAATTGCATCTCTCCTCATCAATAAACTTTGCCACCCCTACGAAGGATGAAGGCCTTTGTTTATTGTCCAAGAATCACCTTGAGGGAAATAAATACTTCTAAGGACTTTACACCATAGCACATCTGGTGTTTGGACAAATCTCCAAGCTTGCTTTCCCAACATTACTTTGTTAAAATCCATTAAGTCTTTAAAACCTAGGCCACCACAATCTTTTCTAGTTTTTAGATCTTCCCACCTTTTCCAATGAATGCCTCTTCTTACTACATTTTGTTTCCACCAAAACGAAGTTACTCTCTCCTTGATAGTGCAGCAAATGGATATAGAGATTTTGAAAATAGACATAGTATATTGGGGTAAGGCTTAAATAACTGTATTGATGAGAACTTCCTTTCCCACCTTTGAAATCAACCTCTTTTCCATCATTCAAGTTTCCTTTCAACTTTAATAAGAATCCAAGCAAGCATTTGCTTTTTTGTTTGATGCCAATCATATGGAATTTCAAGATACTTCCCCGTTTTTTTTAAAAAAAATTGGAACTCTTAATTCAATAGCTAAATTTTGTTTGAGGCTCTATGGTCAATCTCTCCCTATGAATAACACTGATTTCTTAAGATTTATATCTTGTCCCGACACATAATAATATTGATTTAGTATATTAGCTACATTCTTAGCTTCTCTTATCGTTCTATCTAAGAAAAAGATTGCATCATCAGCAAATAGAAGACGTGAGAGAGATGGACAGGTGGGATCTAGGTGAATACCGCCAATACTTATATCCTCTACTGCTTTACTCATGAGGGAAGAAAGGACATTGGCCATGATGATGAATAGATAAAGGGAGAGAGGATCACCTTGCCGGATTTCTCTAGCTAGCCGAAAGACAGTTGAGGGCTCTCCATTTACTAGGACACCGAAAGACATTGATGAGATACATTGCTATATCCAATTGACCCATTTCTCATTGAAACCCAATTTCAACATATAATCACATAGAAAATCCTATTCTACCCAAATATAGGCTTTTAGCATGTCCAGTTTTAAAATGGCTTGATTGTGCTTTCTTCTTCTCATTCTTAGTTGATGAATCACCTCGTGAACTATAAAGATATTGTCCTACATCTTGCGACCACTTACAAAGGCACTTTGGTTCAGAAATACAATCTTTGGAAGCCATGGTTTCAGCCTATTACAAGCACCTTTGCAATAATCTTGTAATTAAAGTTGCAAAGGCTTATAGGTCTGAATCAGGTAATATTTGCCAGATTTGTTACTTTAAGAATGAGAGTAAATGTGTTTTATTAAGATCTAGATCAAATGTACCTTGGCTGAAAAAGGATTGAACCATGCTAAAGATGTCTTCATTTACAATAGGCCAATGACTTTGATAAAATAATCTATTAAGTGCATCCAGTCACGGCACTTTTGTAGCCCTTAACTAAAAAACAACTTTAACTTCATCTTTTGTGACTAGTTTAATCAAGTCTTCATTCATCTCCTCATTGACCATCGTTAGACATTGGTCTAATATAGGTTGGTAGTTCCTGTCTCCCACTAAGGTGAATAAGGATTGATAGAAGCTTCATATGTGTTGTTTAAGGGTTGAGGGGTCCTTGCACCAAGTTTGGTCATCAATTCCTAGCATAGATATTTTGTTCCGTCGTTTTCTTTGAACTATTGTAATATGAAATTACTTGGTATTTTGATCTCCCCATTTAAACTGGTTAATTCTCGACCTCTTACGCCAGTACATCTCTTCTTGTCTCCATAATTCTTCAATTTTTGTCACAATGTCACTGAATTCCTCTTTGTTTTCCTCCCCTTAAGCTCTATTAGTCAACTCCATATGCTTGAATTTGAGTGGATTGGTATGCTTTTGGGCATTTTTAAATTTTCCTCTACTCCATTTGCTTAATTCAATAGCTACCAGCCTTGTTTTACCTGCAAAGTTGACTTTATCTGTTCTATTCTCATGCCAAACTTGCTTAACCACCTCCTCACACTTAGGGTCTTCTAGCCAATATGTTTCAAACTTGAAGATCTTCTTGCTTCGTTTCTCTCTTGGATCTAAAGAGAGTAGAATCGGGCTATGATCCGAGCCTATCGCCAGTAGAGCAAAAGCCACCGCATTTGGAAATAGGGCTCTCCACTCTAAATTACAAATCACCCTATCCAATCTCTTCTTTACTAATGCATCTCATTCCCTGTTGTTTGACCAAGTATAAGTGCAGCCTTTGCTTTCGATGTACATCAGTGAGTAAGCATCTAGAAACTCCCGAAAAGTTGCAATTCTATAACAGTCCACCTCTTGACACCCGACCTTTTCCCAATGGTAAAGCACTTCATTAAAATCTCCTATGAAGAACCATGGAAGTGAATTGTTGCAATTGCTGGCTTTCAAAGACTGTTATAGCCTTAATCTATCTTGAAAGTTGGTTGATGCATGTAGAAAGGCTATCAGCATTAAGCTACAACTCTTTAGATCTTTGCATTGGATATTAATAAGCTCCCTAGAACTTCCCTCCACTTCCATCTTAACTTCCTCATTCCACATTAGTGCTAGGCCTCCCGCTATACCAATCAGATTGATAAGAATAGAATATTGGAACTGGATCCATCTCCTCACTCTCTCTATGATAATAGTTTTATTCTTGTTTTCCATGAAGAAAATCAGATTGGGCATTTCCTGAACTACTAAGGCTCTATGGTACTGGACTGTCAATGGTGTACCCAGCCCTTGACAGTTCCAACTCAATATATCCATCTATTATTTAGTGGCTTATTAGGCTAGCCACCAAAGCCCACGCTTTAGCCCTTCATATGACTTAATTGGGGCATCAATGAGTTGTTCCTCATCTACTAAAGAGTTTAGTGAAGTCTTCTTTGCATAAGGATTGACACGTTTTTGTGTCTTTGCCACATGAGATTTATATACTACATTTTCTTTCTAGGTTTTGCCTGGGTGCACATCATTCCCTGCTGAAATAGGGTAGTAACAATAGATTCTATTGTGTTCTTTTTAGTCCTTTTTTAGGTTCTAGCCAAACACAAAAATATATATATGATTATTTTCTTGGGAATTGACTATCAAAGAAATATTTTCTGAAACGTGATATTTTCCACGAAATAGTTGAAAAAAAAAAACGGAGCTTTTGTGTAATCAACGGTAGATGCAAAAATATCAAGCTGGGGGAGATGTGAAATAGACCAGAAGCATTTGTGATATCTAAGATTATTATATATTTCAGCAGACATTTCATAAAAGAAAAAGAAAAAGAAAAAAGGTAACGTCAAGCACCAAACAGCCAGAGGGCAACGACCCTACCAATCCCTTCGATCTTCAAATCTGAATTCTTTTATATGTTAATTATGCAACGGTTTTCAATTTTCTTACGCCTTCATAAGCCTCATCATAATTCCCCAGTCCAATCGCCTTTTTTGTCTAATTTTATTGTTGTCGACAGTGAAATTTGAGAAAATGTTGGCTGCACGGCCTGCACTTGTGATTGACAAGTCAGCAAAATAATAGTCCATTTATTGATTGCCACGTGTCCTGTGGCCCCCCACTCTGTCAAATTTCAAGCTCTCTCTTCCTCCCGACTCACGCTTTGCCCTTGGGGAGGGTCTTGGGTGACCAACCGTCGGCGGTGGTCGCACCCTCCCGGTCAACGGCGAAGCCCATGGTGAAATCACGAGCTCCGCCGTCGCCCTCCAAGCACCACACCAAGATTGCCATCGTTGGGGTGGGCAACGCGGCATGGCCATCGCCGAGGCCATCCTCACCTAGGACCTCGCCGACGAGTTGAGCCTCATCGACGCCAAGCGCGACAAGCTCTGCGGCGAAATGCTCGACCTCCAGTAGGTTGCCGCCTTCCTCCCCGCACCAAGATCTTGGCCTCCGTCGACTACTCCGTTGCCGGCCGGTCAACCGACGTCGAGATCTTGATGAAGGAAAGGCCAACTTCCATAAACATCAAGGTTTCGGCCAATATTTTCTTAAGGGAAGAGACGGAGCAAGGATGAGAGGGAAGAAGAAGAAAGGAGGAGGAAGGCAAGTGAGAGATTTATGGCAAATCTAACAGAGTGGGCCCACTGGACATGTGTCAATCAACAAATGGACTATTTTATTCCTGAGTTGTCAATCACAACCACAAGTGCAGCCAACAATATTTTCTCGTGAAATTTGACTAAAACTCTTGATGGGGATGCCTAGTCAGATGATACGCATGGGGAGGACGTGACGGCACAAGATCGCCGTGTCAGAACCGGTTAAGAAAAGGGGGAAGTTGCCGAAATCATGTGCACGATGCGACGTGCCAAGAAAAACGGTTGGGGCTCGTTAAAGATTAGAACTGATTAAATGCGTGTTTATACGTAAATACATATATGCCATCTAATAATTTGAAGATAAATAATCGAATGAATATCCGACCTTACCCTTTTTTCTTTTCTTCCCATGGATAATTATCCTGTTTTATCACTCACGTATTTCAAATCTTAAAAGTCGGATTTTTATTTTTTATACTACAACCACCTTCTTAAAAAAAATCGAATATGGAGATATTTTTATTTGGCTATGTATATAGCCTCTTCGGACGGTTTTACTGAAAATTTCTTTCTGCGCACATTGTTCAAATACTTGGCGAGAAAATGGATTTTCTAATCTGTGCAACTAGTGTCTATATAGCAGTCACCCATATTGGCATTGACTTTATGGATGTATCATATAAAAGCATATGTGCATATTTTGCAAGAACAATTTAATGTGTCACGTTCAAGTACCCTATAAGAATTCTCAAGCTATGAATCCATGGCTGTGTGCAACTAGCATAATTCTCTTGTGGTTAAGCTCCGTGCGGAAAGAACTAGCATAATGTCAATGGAAGCTTCTCTGTCTTCCCTCACCTTTCTCATTGCGATCAATATCGTTCGCTCGAGAACTGTCAGCTTGAGATCAATTCAAGCTCAAACCCGAGGAGATGACCCATCTTCGCTTTTATCTCCATGATACATTCACCGGACAACACCTTACCGTAGCAACCGTGGCCCGGGTAGTGACAACGATTACATCAGCAACACATTTCGGTGCCATCGCGGTCATCAATGACCCATTTACCGTTATTGATACCTAAATTTGGGCAATTCATTTAGTCCTATTTTATATAAAAATATTAAGAATCGACTTATATAAAAATATTAAGAATCGACCCAAACCCCTAAACAAAATACCATTAGTATAGGTTATAGGATTAATATCACAAAAAATCTCAAATTGGTCCGCATGTGGCAAATTTATCCAGAATTAATTTTTGAATCACCAAAAACTCAAACCTGATCAATTTTGACATATTTACCTCTTGTTAGCTTTCGTCAAATTTTACCATAAAATTGCTGAATTTGATAATACACACATGGAAAACTATATCTACGTGAGGTAAAATTATCACAAGTGTAATGATTAGTTTTAAGAAAATTTGTCACGATGTATTGATTAGAGAATTTTATTGCTTTAAAAATTAGTTTGAGATAGATTTGTTTTGAGATCTTTTGTGGTATTAACCCAATTTATATGTAACGACCCCAACTCTATCTCTAGGATCTTGAGCGATAGGATTTATTTTCGCGATGTCCCAAGCTCGTCGCTATCCCGATTCTTTTTATCTTGTTATCATGCACATGCGAAAATGTAAATAAACAACTCCCCGAACAAACAATAGCTAGAAGACTGAGACATATATCACACAGAATACACTAATTTATATTATAATAATACTTTTACAAGCACTTCATCTACAGGCCTTTTTCTCTTTTTTACATCATACTACAAGTTTCCATACAAGTCAGGGGAATTCATATCTCTTTTAGAGTGATTGCAGCTCACAAAACTGACGTGAGACTTCTATACCTACAAGATTGAAAGATGAGAGAGTCTTGGAAACTCAATAAATAAAATTCTTAGTTCTCTATAGGAAAGTATCAAAGCCTAGCAAGTACAAGACTCGCAAACAGTGTCGATGGGAGATTAATAATAAATCCATTGGCACCTCTTGACTATCTATACGCGTTTCACTTTCAACTTACCAAATAAGTTATTTCACCAAACAAGTTTATCAATCAGCACATAGTAACATGCACAATAAGTTCATTAACATTATTAATGATTCTTCCCATACTTTCACGGGCTTCCAACCTTAGACAGGGCATCCGGTCTCATGCTAAGCATCCCATACTCTTAGGGATTTCCCATACTTTTAGGAACTTCCTGGCTCAACTAAGGCATCTAGCCATAAAACCAGGCATTTGATACTTTTAGGGGCTTCCTGGCTCAATCAGAGCATCCCATTTAATGAATGAGGCATTGCCGACAATGCTATGCGATGAAAAGTGCTTTTTCCTCTTTAAGTGCACACACAAGTGCATCACATAAGCCGGTTCTTATCTTTTCTTCCTAGCAAACTTATACATGGCCTGAAAGTGTGCTCATACATATGTGTGTGCTATGAATTAAACATGTCAAGAATGACTCTTCATTCGTGACTTGAACCAATCACTTGGCACCAATCTCCGTACCGAATAAGGCTCGAAACAACATACCTCAATGTCGATGTAAGAGCTTGCGGCCTTAGGCAATTCTCACACCAAACGAGATTTAGAACTGGCATGCTTAAATGCCAATCCAATGCCTTATGGCCTTAAGCGACCTTGCATTGCATTGAACACAACCCGAGCGAACCTCGGTCTCATTCCAAGTGTGAACAACTCAAGCACACGTTCAAGCACAAATATAAGCAAAACCATACAAAAGATCTAATATCTTACTCACGGCTTGATAGGTGAGCACTTAACTAGACTCAATAATGGAGTCTACCACCCTAGAGGAGAAATAGGGATCTTACTTACCTAGATGAGTCTTGAGAACTAACTTGAATGACTTGATGAGGGGTGATGGTGCAAGGTCGAGAGAAATAGAAGAATGGTGTGTAAATGGCAAGAAAGGAGAAGAGGGCTCAAGGTAAGAATGAATGGGGTGGCTCCCCTATTTATAGGCTCAAAACTCATCATCACCCTTTCCAACTAGCCCAATCGTCTTTCTTGAAGTGGCACGGCTATAACATTGAGGTGGCAAGCCTAATTTGTAAGGTGGCACGCCTAAGGTCTTAGGAAAACATTTGTCATCTTCTTATGGGACCACCTACTTCATGCCATCGTGACTTAGCCTATTTGATTTTCAAGGAGAATCTTATGGTGATGATCACTATATCTTCCATGAACACTTAAGCCAATAAATCACTAACTTTTTCTCCAAGGTAAATATTTTGGTCATCATTACAAAATCTTTAGGTGGACACCTAAGCTAGTGACTAATAATTCTCATTAAATGCCTAGATTTAGTTCATCATGAGGCTAGGATATTTAGCATGTGCCTAAATTAAAGAACTTACTTTTTAAGTTTTGGCTTTCTAGAATATTCTACCAAGTTTTTTTTTTCTAATTGGTCCACTTAAGTCCTTGAGTCTTTTGCTTCTTCCCCAAGAAAAATCTTGAGTCATCATTGCCAAATATTTAAGGGACACTTATGTGGGGTGACTCGTCCTTACATTTAATGATATTATGTCTTCTCTTAATCGGTCCATTTGTTCAAGAGTCCCTTACTTGATTCCCAAGGTGGATCTTTGGTAATCACTACTAAATCTAGAAGTATCTATCCAAAGTGGTGAGTCATTATTCTTCAAGAAGAACCTAAGTTATTTTAGAATGTTCTATTTTGTCTATTTCCAAGGAATATGGCAACCATGGGAAATAGGCCATTGGAAGTGCAATCGAAATTGGGCAAGGGCTTTTTGTATACATCCCCTCAAGACCATTCTAACACACCCAAGATTCGTGGCAAAGGCACCCTTAGTGTGGTTGTCATAGGCAAAATTGCCTACTCCAGTTAAGTCGGTGACCTAAAATGTAGGCTCATGGCCAGCCCTTGGATTGGTTATGGCCGAGCGTACCGGGCCCATGATTGGCTCGAAGCCTGGGGGAGGCCTAGGCGTAGGACCTAGCACACAATAGGGCTCTTAGCTTGGTCTGGTATCCATTATAAGGGGTCTATGGTTGGTCCACAACTGGTTCATGGCCAAACATACTAGGTCCATGTTTAGCTCACGGTTATCATGTGATTGCATGGAAGCGGTCAATCCATGGCCAACGCACAATCGCACCGGACCACGGATCAACTCATGGTCATCCAAGGTCGATACATGACCGAGCAGAATCACCCACGATAGGAAAATGATTGCTTTGGATCGATCCATGATCATCCATTGATCATGATGGTACATGACCATCCAATGACTAACTCTTATGGTTGAGCAGCCATTCCATGGCCAAATGGCCCAAGTCCACTTGCATGGTCAGTGAATTGGTTCATGGCTGATCCCTTGATCAATCCATAGCCAATCATTTGCCTCCCTTCTAGTTGGGCTGATCGATCCATGACCGACTTTGGAAATGATCAACGATCAATCCTTGCCACTAGCACACCGGACTCAGCCATTTCTCATAAGGTCGAAAATTGAGATGTTACATTATATTTGCATTTTATTTTAGTCATGCATCACATGCAAATCACATTATCTTAACACGATGTTACCACGGATCATCACGAGGCATAATCGAGAGTTATGGCCAGCCATATCCATAGCACTCAAATCCTTGCTTTTGACCCTCAAAAAAATCTCCTTCTTAATAGGGTTTTATCTACGGTGGTTACTCGATTCAATAGTTATCCATTCAATTCTATTCTTATCTACATTTGAATCGTTTCAATTAAAAGTAAGGTTGCCAATGACCCTCGCTGACACAATGAAAAAACTAAAAATAAAAAGTTACAATAATTGTCTACATCAACGCCAGCTATGCTATGTAGGACAGTCGATGCCCACAACAATGATTTTCAAAAAAATTGCTAGAAGGGCTAAAGTAGCAAATTGGCAAAAAGTTTAAAAATAAATCAGCCAAATTGAAAGGTTTAAGACTCTTTTTTTGGGTAATTACCCATTCTATGGACAGATACTGTACTTTGCTTTAAAACATTTCTCATGAATGAGTCATGGCGTACTCTCCAGAATTCAACACTACCATTTTATCACAAAACAATTTCTTAAGGGGGAGGTGAGGGGTTCAAATCCCTACATTCTCAGGGGGATGGGATGTGGACGCGTAAGTTTAAGGAGTGGGTTTCGACTCCCACGCCCTGTAAGAGGTAAGGCAAAAGTCTGAGAGTGAGTGTAATGTAGGAATAGAATAGGACTGACAAAAAAAAAAAAAAAAAAAACTATCAGTTTACAGCTACTGTACAACTAACATTATTCTGTTTTGGGCTTTCAAGCTCTACACGAAAAATTGGAGTGTCAGTGAAAGCTTCTCTGCAGATGGAATTAAATATAAACCTCGGCAGTCTCTTCAACACGCATCAAAGCTCCCTCTATCCCTCCATTTCTCTCTCTCTCTCTCTCTCTCTCTCTCTCTCTCTCTCTCTCTCTTTCTCTCTCTCTCTCTCACATATGGCTCCCTTCAAGACAAGTTTCACCATCTTGGCCGCATTCTTTTCCCTCACCTTTCTCACTACGATCAAATCCGAGACACTGTTCGCTCGAGAACTATCTGCTCCAGATCAGTTCGGGCTCAAACCCGAGAAGATGACCCATCTCCGCTTCTATCTTCACGACATAGTCACCGCGCAGCACCCTACTGCCGTGCCCGTCGCCCAAGCAGCGACAACAAATACATCATCTACGTTTTTTGGTCTCGTCATGGTCATGGACGACCCGTTGACCGTGGGCCCAGACCTGAACTCAACGCTCGTCGGGAGAGCTCAGGGAATGTTTGTGAAGTCATCACAAAGCGAGTTGAGCCTCACCATGACGATGAACTTGGTTTTCACGGAAGGAGCGTACAAGGGGAGCACGTTGAGCGTCTTGGCGCAGAACTTGATTTTGAAGAATCCGAGGGAGCTGGCCATCGTCGGCGGGACTGGCGTTTTCCGGTTCGCTCGTGGATATATTCAGCTGAGAACTCACACTATCAATATGACGACGAAGAATGCGATCGTGAAGTACGATGCTTACGCATTACATTACTGATGGTGAGCGTACGAGAACGAGCGCCGCGATGATAAAGGAAGCTTTATTTCTGTGCTTGTAAAAGAAGAGAAAATAAAAGGAAGGGGGAGACTGATTTTAGGGCGTATTCAATTGAGAGCCTATCCAAAACTACTGGTACTTCTAGCGGTCAGTTGGTGGAAGATATTACAGAGAAAATAACCTTGTCTTTTTTGTTCTTGTTTTAGGAAAAGATCAAGAGGGCATGTTCAAGTTCTATAAGTCAATTTTCCATATCTCTTGATGCAATATCGGAATTCGATTCTTGCGAAATTGTCAAATGGTACGACCGACTTATTTCACTAAGCATTGAAGAGAAAAAAAAGACATTTTTGCGTTATAAATATGACCTAGCTTGATGTATAGTTGGTAACTTTAATTTCACTAAACTTTGCAAGTAAACACGTGTTTGTTTATTAAAAGCATATTTGATTAATCTCTAGATTACAAGTAGTGTATGTAACAATCACCCATGTTAGCATTGACTTTTGGATATTTACTTGTTGCAACCTACCCTCGTGGGGCCATCCTTGGGAAATAGACTGAGAGGTATTCAGTCGAAAGACGTTTGAATTGGCATTCACAAAAGATAGCTCGAGCACATGTGATCCGAAACAATCCATCGATTTCGAGTGCAAACTCTTCCAAATTTATATTTTAAGTGACGTTGGGATACTCAATTTTACAATCTTAACAACTTAATATTTTTAGGAGTTGCTGCTAGTTATTAGGGTGCTTAAAACCAATTGAAATGCGAAATAATTGTCTCAATTCCTATAGAATCAAAGATTTAGGGATTGGTGAATTGATTACATTAGTCATCTAATTAATGCCATTTCGTTACCAATTGATCTCTAAAGTGACTAGGCAATCTTTTAACAATTATGAGGCCTAGGATTCTTATCCGCTAAGTGTCCAAGCGTTATGGTCTTAATTATTTAACCTAACCATCTAAAGGTGAAAATTAATAATCAATGTATTGAAAAAGCGCAATCAAGTAAAATCGAAATGAAAGTGCGCAAACAGCTAACTAGCATTGTCTCTAAAAAAAAACATTCAAACAAATAAAACCTATTACAAAGCCCTAAAAGCTCATTCATTTTTTGGGGTCAATTTTTTAAAATGTTTTTAACATTTTTTTTTTTTTTGCTATACTAGTTTTAAACCACAATTAACACTAAATTATAAGTCTAAGCTTTTTCCGAATTTTTTCGAATTTTTTAATTTCATTAAATTTTAATGCTTTTTTAATTTTTAATTTTTTATTCTAAAAGGACGCGGATCGGGTCAGGGGACCCGGTCCGAATGTAGGTCTCACCCGGACCCTGCAGGTCCTGGTCGGGTCAAAGTTTCGGATTGGTCCTTGGGCTCAGTCCGAGTATGGCCTGCTTCTTGGCTTTGATGGGTTTGGGCTACTACGACAATTTAAGCCTGAGTCTATTTAAACTGAATCGAGCCCAACTTAGCTAAAATTGTAACAAGGCGATATCTCTCAAAAAGCTATCCAAGCCTTCTTCCGTTAAAATTTCGTCCAGCACATTATTCATTTTTCTCTTTTTCCTTTCTTACTATTATTATTACTTTATTTTTCTTCTTTCCTCCCCAGGAGTTCATCGTCTTGCTCCCGAGCTGCTTGCATCAAGAGCGAGCCCCTACCGACGAGCTTTCACCGATCCCGGCCATCACCGGACCAACATGTAAGCCACGGCTGGTCTATTACCGGAAACATAGACAAACTCATTCTAGAACGGCTGTCGTTTTTTGGCCAAAACAACATTAAAAATCTTTCGTCCGATACAATAAACACGTCTACATAACAAATGGAAGGGAATGTGGGGAGCTAACTGTGGCGGACTCAAACTGCGAGCATTACTAGTAAGTAGGGAGGTCTCCGCTCGAAGTTTTATCCACCGCCCGACGATGGAATTGGTCATCAGACGGCAGTGGCGGCTGATGTGCTCGAGCTCGCGGAGGAGTTGCCGCCGATGTCGGGGAAGAGGATGAGTTGTCATTCTGGACGCGGAAGGTGAGGACCGGAGGAGGAGAGGGTGGTTAGGAGTTCGTGAGGCTGGAGCTAGGGAAAAAACCAGAGACACCAAGACACATTTGCCAGTGAGAAACCATTAGAAGAAAGAGAATCAAAACTAAGATAAAATAACAAATAGGGAGCATATGTCTTGGGTAGGAACATGACATGATATATGCAGGACTGTCGCATCATCGGGTCAACGCTTCGATTCAGCAAAACCTACTGCTTCTATAAAAATATCGTCTGCGAGAATTTTTCTTTTCGCATGCGGGCACGAGATCAAGACGCTTTCGCAGTAGGTAAGGGCGCGTTTGGTAACGATTCTGTTCCCGGGAGCTGATTCGAGTAGAAATAATTATTTTTATTCTGTTCCCTAGAACCGATTACAGTAAAAAAGCGCGTTTGGTATCGTTCAAAATTTTTGATTACTCGAATAGAATTGCGTTTGGTACCGTATTAATTGATTTTGTTCCAAATTAATTTCTTTTTATTTTTAAATAAATTTTAAATAATTTCTTTACTTTTTTACTTTTTTTCTTTTCTTTTTCCTTTTTTTTTTCTTTTTTTCCCCTTTTTTCCTATTCTTCTTCTTCTTCTTCTTCATTTGGCCGGTCGCCGGACCGGCGACCGCCGGGCGAGGGTGGCCTTCGTCGGCCGAGCCTCGGCAACCGGGCGAGGCTCGCCCAACCCCGCTAAGGCTCGGCCTCGCCCGGATCGCGGGGCCGGGCGAGCCTCACCGACAGCCGGGTGAGGCTCGCCCCCACCGCCGAGGCTCGACCTCGCCCGATCCGGCGAGGCCGAGCCTCGCCTGGGCCGCCGACGAGGCTTGCCCGGCCACCGGCGAGGCTCGCCCGGCCTCGCCGTGGCCGGGCTTCGCCGATCTTTGGGCGAGGCCCGGCCCACCGCGAGGCCGGGCCTCGCCCGATTTGGCGAGGCCGAGCCTCACCGGTGGGCCGGGCTTGCCTCCGTGAGCTCGCGAACCTCACCCCGGCTCGGCGAGCCTCCGCGACCGGCGGCGAACCGGCGACCGGCGGCGACGGGCGATGGTGAACGGCAATCGAGATGTTGAAAGAGAAGAACAAGGGTTTTACCATTTTGATTCTTTTTCGATTCTCGGACGTAGAATCAAATTTTTTTTTTATTCTCAAATCTTGTCGAAAATCGTTTCCGGGAACAAAAAGTTTACCAAACGCGATTCTCGTCTCAAACTGATTCTGGGAACAAAAAATCAGAATCTGGCATTATTTGGCAAGTTGCCAAACAGGCCCTAAAAAGCTTAAGAGCACATTTCCGATACTGCCCATGCACTATGAAGAGAATCCAGAAAACCTCCCTTATTTTTTTTTCCCCACCGGACAGAGTTGACAGTACTTCTTTTGTTACTTTTCGCAAATGAAGGAGCATCGCTACTAGCAGATGCATCGTGCACACATGGATCTTAGAACTCTTCTTAGCAATTCGGTCTTTATTTAATGTCAACGCGACCACCTTGCTATTTAGCTAGCTCCATTGCTTCATCTTCCATCGCCAAACCCTCTTACCACGTAGAATTTCTTCCTCCCCTTTGGTCAATTATGGCCGCATCGTTCCAAACAAACCTCATCCTCATTCTCTTGGCCTTAGTCCTCTCCTCCTCCGCCACCACCGCACAGGAACTCGACGAGACCGAATCGCTCAGCCTTGGGCCCGAGAAGCTAACCCGCTTCCGCCTCTATCTGCATGAGATATTCGACGGAAGCAATGCCACCGTCGTGTACGCAGCCCACGGGAACGCGACCAACCTGGTCTTTGGCACTGTGTCGGTGTTGAACGACATCATGGCCCTTGGACCCGAAGCGGACTCGAAAGTCGTCGGCCGGGCCCAAGCCCTCTTGGCCATCGCCTCGCAGACCGAGTCCGCTCTGACGATGATCATGAACTTCGTGTTTACCGATGGCAAGTTCAACGGGAGCGTGCTGACCTTAGCGGGGAGGAACAACTTGAATCTCAAGGTCAGAGAGGTGCCGATCGTGGGCGGGACCGGAGCTTTCCAGTTCGCTCGGGGCTATGTTCGCACGAGCACGGTTTTCATCAACCAAATCAACAAGACCGCGGTGGCGGAGTACAACGTGTCTGTCTTACATTATTGACGTTTTAGGTTCGTTCAAGTTGCAAAGAGCTCTGCTTTTGCTTTGTTTCGGTTCTTGTGATGAAATAATGTGCGCAGCTTCTCGGAGACCACTTGGATGCTCGGTAGCAATTGTGCCTTTTTGAGTACACGTGACGAATAATGTGGCAATTCATTCTCCTAGGTCCAGGACTTCCTTTATTTGCTTTCTTTTGTGTAATATGTCAACTTGAAAAGTTTCTTTCAGATTGTACAATGATTGTTTGGATACATATGAGACCGAATCGTGAATCGCACGATGATCGTTTGTTTCCACTGTAAAGCAAAAAAGCAAAAAGTAGTTTTTTTTTTTAAATATTATTTTCTCGTTGCAATTTAAAGAATTATTTAAATTACACATGAATCCATGTTTCAATTTTTATATTTTGGCTAAGTTGTAGGTGTTTCGAATTAAGGAAAGTCAAAGTTGGTCCACTGCAAGATTTATGTTAAGTAAAAAATAAAGTCGATATAGACTGGCCCAAATAGCATATTCTTAAGCAAAGTATCCACCAAATCGTGTTAGCCACATTACGGATGGCCCATCTCAAAAGTCAAAAATAGTGTAGCGTGTAAATATTATTCATCATCGATTAGAGAGTGTATATGAATCAAGAGATAAAAAGGTTGCTTGTGTCAAAAGTTTCCTTTACATTAATAATGCATGCTCTATTTTCATTGTTCACACACCATGGCCAAGTCAATCACGTTTCAAGAATTTATTGGTTCGGCATCGGTTACTGACAAATAATACAAGTCCTTATGCTGTCTTTGCATTGTATGATCGGCAGTGCCCACCAAATCATCCATAGACTAATGGCCTGTTTTCTGTTAAAAGCTGAAAATTAATGTATTTAGTACCTAAGAAGATTAAACTTGCTCAATAGCCATAACTATCTGGACTTACCGATCCTATTAAGTCAAAAAAATCACTTAATGCACTAAGTAAGGATGGGATTACTTATTTCATTAGATAGAAAATGCATTCAAGTAGGAAATAAGATATTGCATATTACATTGCTAAACCATAAAATCTACCAGTGATTTTCACTATAATTTTTAAGCAAAAGTAAAAAAATCAAAAATCAAATTCAATATGGGAGCAAGAGAGACAGTGAACGCTCGGTGGCAGCGGCGGTGCCATGAGAGGTGGCCATTGGAGCAGGGATAATTTACCAAAAAGTTTTGCATTTATTGTACGACAATTAATCCTAAATTTTTAATTTTGTCAATTTAATCTCAATTCTTTATAATATTCGTCAATACATTCCTTTAGGCCAATTTTGATTGGACTATCTCTGCAATTTTTGGTCAAAATTAACCGGAAGAACTACATCAACAAATCATCTAAAGGTTTATGACTATATTGACAAAATTAAAAAAAGTTTAAAATTAAATTGGCAATTATTTAATAGATCTAGGACTTTTGGATAATTTTCCTCGGACTTTGGCAGTTGTTGGGGGTACTGGCATTGACATTGAGAGTCTACCTAAAGCGGCTGCTACCACTGGTGGAAGATTATCCAGAGAAGGTAACATAACATTTTTTTTTTTTTTTAAGGAAAAGATCAAGTGGGCATATTATAATCTTCTCCCATCTCTAGGCGGCTATTAATTAATACAATGAACTCGCTCTGCCTAATCATTCGATATTCCTAGTTGGAGATCCTAACAACGTTAAATCTGAAGGCGGAAATTGCTCGAAAGAAGAGGATGGGAGGGATAACGACCCCGATCTCCTATTAAACATTGTTAAGTTCTCAAATTGTGCACATATAAATATATAACACAGACGAACCACCCAAAATACTTATTGTATCCCAAGATTGAGTCCGCATAGATGCTCTCGATGCGATCTCGGAATTTGATTATTTGTGTCATAATATATATTACAATCACCCATGTTAGCATTGACTTTGTGGATGTACACTACACTTTGCTTTAAGATATTGCTAGTGATATTAAAGCACACATGCGTAGAATGCAAGAGCAATCCTCATAATACATATATAGCGTTATTTGTCATGGATGGGCCATGCTCAAATACCCCACAGGAATTCATCGCATCATTTTATCACAAAACAATATGTATATATATATATATATATATAATGTACTGCCTAGATCATTCTCTTTTGGTTTGTTGAGCTTCAATGGACGTGGGGAAATTAGAAAGCCATTGAAAGCTTTCGAATAGTTTTGTGTGTGTGTGAGAGAGAGAGAGAGAGAAGCAGTAATTCGACCTAAATTCATTATGGATCAGATGACGTCATATTAGATTGCACGTGGATATCATGTTTGTTTCATACGTTAGTTCTCTGAAATTCTGCGGTTTGATCTCGCGCAGCCCATAGATATGGCTCCAAGGCAAGAATTTGCCTTTAAAACATGCATTTGCAAGTGAGAAACAATGAGGAGAAAGAGAATCAAAAGGGAGAAGCTTACTCGCTCCCCCGTGTACGTGCGGGACAAAAGCACCGGGAGCAATGCGGCCATAATTGAGCCGCATCGTTCCAAACAAACCTCATCCTCATTCTCTTGGCGTTAGTCCTCTACTCCTCCGCCACCACCGCACAGGAACTCGACGAGACCGAATCGCTCAGCCTTGGGCGCGAGAAGCTAACCCGCTTCCGCCTCTATGTGCATGAGATATTCGACGGAAGCAATGCCACTGTCGTGTACGCAGCCCACGGGAACGCGACCAATTTTGATTGAACTACCTCTACAATTTTCGGTCAAAATTAACTTGAAGGACTACGTTAACAAATTATCTAAAAGTTTAGGATTATATTGACAGAATAAAAAAGTTGAGAACTAAATTGATAATTATATACTAGATTTAGGATTTTTGGATAATTTTCCTCGTCTTTGCCAGTTGTTCAGTACTGGCATTTACATTGAGAGTCTACCCAAAGCGGCTGCTACCACTGGTGGAAGATTATCTAGAGAAGGTAACCTAACATTTTTTTTTTTTTTTTTTTTTTTTTAGGAAAAGATCAAGTGGGCATATTATAATCTTCTCCCATCTCCAGGCGGCTAATTAATTAATACAATGAACTCGCTCTGCTTAATCATTCGATATTCCTAGTTGGAGCTCCTAACAACATTAAATCTAGACGCGGAAAATGCTCGAAAGAAGAGGGTGGGAGGAATAACGACCCCTGATCTCCTATTAAACATTGTTAAGTTCTCAAATCGTGCACACATAAATATGTAACACAGATGAACCACCCAAAATACTTATTCTATCCCGAGATTGAGTCCGCATAGATGCTCTCGATGCGATCTCGGAATTTGATTATTTGTGGCATAATATATATTACAATCACCCATGTTAGCATTGACTTTCTGGATGTACACTACACTTTGCTTTAAGATATTGCTAGTGATATTAAAGCACACATCTCAAGCAGTAGGTATGTACTTGTAAAAAATGCAACGTCACACATGTATCTTAAAACTCCTATAAAAAATTTAGTCTTTATTTAATGGTTTCTTGGACACTTGCATATAGACGTGTGCTGCTTTAGTATGGGTTTTCTCAAGCAATTTCACAATACTAGACAGTTGAAGGAAACGATAATCAAAGTAAGACTGAGAGAAGAGAAAATTTAACACGCGGTTTATAGTGGTTCGGCTTATATCAAGCCTACGTCCACTCTTCTTCACTGACAGCCTATTGGCTGGATTCCACTATGAACAAGAGAGAGGTTACAGCACAGCTTTGCCTTGATTCCACAAAAGTAGATGTTCTACCACACCTCCTCAAGATTTCTCACAAATATAGACTCTTTCTTTCGTATACAAGTATTCGCTCAAAGGATTTGTCTAAACGAAAAGGAGCTTCAGACTTTGGAATTCTTCTATCGCGCACACCTTGAACAACTAAGACAGTCTTCCTTATATACTCCTTTATGCCATCATACCCGTTGACACTTACCAAAGGAATTCATCCAATCTACCCGTTGGACGGAATCAATTAGGAAGATTGTTCAAGCTATTAAAGGAACGTGTTGATAGCCCATCAATCTGTTCGCCCATACAATCGGGATCTCGGTTTCCATAAGCGAACCTTCCAATAATATTTAGGCAATCACCGGATCTTCAATTATCGAATCAATCTTCGATCAATCAAAGGACTCCGTTTATGTCTTCTCCAGCCATGAGATCTTCTCCAGTTGATAAGGTTAAATCCTTAACGAAACATCCAGTTCTGGATAACCTTTCTTCAACGGATTAGTGACTGTCAATGAGGATAGACTTTGAGTCTTGAGTCCGGCTGTCTCAAGGTCTTCGACTTTAAATAGCAGTCTCCGCAAGCCTTCGACTAGACTGATAGAACGATTTGTCAACTTCAAAACACTTCAAGAAGATTTCTCCAACAAAGTGTACCACAAAAATCAGTTAAAGGTTGAGTAATTGCGGACATGTTAGCGAATGGCACTATGAGGATGCAAGACGAATTCCAAGTTAATGCTTTTATTTTATTTTTCCATTTCTCAAAAGTATGCCAACGTAATTCCGAGTTATTATAATGACATCTAGCATCAATGAAATTGTTAATGCTTGAATATTAAGTAAGGATCATTTAATTAAAATTGCAAAGTTTTATAGAGACAAAGCAAAAGAATATCATATTTCCTTGTGTATATATATTATATGACATTATTGGAAACAATCGATATTGAGCGTGCCGAAAGGGATGTTGATGAAAATCATTGTATGCCAACGCGATTCTATCTCAAATAATTGAGAGCGACCTATATCTCGCGATTCAGCACTTGGGCACAAAATGCACAAATGAGACGTAGATGGAGTGCGAATTCTAAGTATTTAATTGTGCTGGAAAGTAAAGTGCATTCGAATTGAAATCACATGGAACTCAAACGTTTGGAATTGGAAGTGCATCGAGATGGAAAATATAAGGAAATGAAATGTGTCATGAAAACGAAAATATAAGGAATCGGAAGAGATGAAACCACTACAATGCATTATATCTTCTCGCATTAGATGTGTGTGTGCTTGTTACTCTCGATCCTTGGATAGTCACGCTTGGGGCACAATGGATGCGTTTGGAAGCTACTTTGTCGAGTGGATTTGGCTTCCAAAGTTTTTTGGACAAATGCAGATATCATTTGGCAAATTTTTTGAGAGCTTTAAGAAGATGCAATGTATTTCGAAAGGCCTCTAAAGGCTTTTAACCCAAATAGGTTTGGAGGTGCTTTGAGTTTTAAACATTTCCTCAATACAAATACATTTGTTTCTCTTCCAACTTTGCCCTTGGTAAAAATTCATAATTTTGAAGATATCCCTAACTCACTCTACGTCATCAATGAGACTCTCGTGAAGGCAGATCTAGTTGCCAACGGGCCAAATTTGGCATCAATAGCCTCGCCTGAGGTCACCCAATCTCAAGTGACCGTCGCTTGATATCCGATTGATAACTATAATTTCACTAATTTTGTGAGTAAAACACATGGAAAGCATCTTTTATTATCTCAGTGGTTGTTTATACAGCTAGTATATATAACAATCATCCATGTTAGCATTGGTTTTATGGATGTGGACTCCACTTTGCATTAAAATAATGCTAGTTCTATAAAAGCATACATGCATAAAATGCTAGAATAATCTATAGCACATATAGCATTATCTCTCCTGAATCTGTCATGTTGAAGTACCCTACAAGAATTCAGCACTACCATTTTATTACAAAACTACTTTTTAAAACCATCACTCTACAGTTATTTGTACAACTAACAATTTTCTCTCTAACACACATCAAACCACCCTCCCCTACCCCCCCCTTCAAATGGTCCGCACACATCATCTTGTGTTGACTCTCAATATCATTTGGCAAATTTTTTAGAGAACTTTGGAAAGATGCGATTCTCAAAGGCCTCTAATAACCAAGGTAGGTTCGGACGTATTTTGAATTTTGAGTATTTCCTAAGTGCAAATACATTTGTTTTTCTTCCAACTCTGCCCTCGATAATATATCATAATGTTGCAAATGTCCCTACTTCACGTGATATTGTCAGCGAATATACAGGTGCCGGCAAGACTCTAGCGAGGCCAAATTTAGTCGCTAGCAGGTGATGTCCAATTGGTAACTATAATTTCACTAACTTTGTAAGTAAGACATGCGTTAGCTTTTGGAAAGCTTCTTTTATTATCTCTGAGATAATTTAGGCAGCTAATACATATAACGATCATTCATGTTAGCATTGATTTTATGGATGTGGACTAGACTATGCACTAAAATAATGTTAGTTCTATAAAAGCATACGTGCATAAAAAATGCAAGAATAATCTATAGCACATATAGCATTATTTCTCGTGAACGTGTCATGTTGAAGTACCCTACAAGAATTTGGCACTATCATTTTTATTAAAAAACAACTTCCTGAAACTATCAATCTACAGCTACTGTACAACTAACATCTTTCTCTTTTGGTTTATTAAGCTTCCCTGAACAATATATAAACGTCATTAGCCTCTCTGACACACATCAAACCTCTCTCTCTCTCTCTCTCTCTCTCTCTCTCTCTCTCTCTCCAATGGCCCCTTGCAACACAAGCTTCACCATCTTGGCCGTCTCCTTTTCCCTCGCCTTTCTCACTGTGATCAAATCGGAGACCATGTTCGCTCGAGAACTATCTGCTCGAGATCAGTTCCGGCTCAAACCCAAGAAGATGACCCATCTTCGCTTCTATCTCCACGACACATTAACCGGGCGACACCCTACTACCGTGCCCGTCGCCCAAGCGGCGACAACGAATGGGTCGGCTACGCTTTTTGGCACCGTCGCGGTTTTTGACGACCCGTTGACCGTGAGCCCAGACCTGAACTCGGCGCTTGTCGGGAGAGCTCAGGCAATATACGCGTCGTCATCACAAAGCGAGTGGAGCCTCACCATGACGATGAACTTGGTTTTCACAGTAGGCGCGTACAGCGGGAGCACGTTGAGCGTGTTGGGGCAGAACCCGCTTCTGAAAAATCCGAGGGAGCTGACGATCGTCGGCGGGACTGGCGTTTTCCGGTTCGCTCGCGGATATATTCAGCTGAGGACTTACGCTTTCAACAAGACGACGAGGAATGCGATTGTGAAGTACGATGCTTACGCATTACATCACTGATGATGAACGCACAAGAACGATCTCCGCGATAATAAGGGAAGTTCTATTTCTGTCCATGAAGGTGAATAACTACAGTTTCAGTTGAGATGTTGTGTGTGTCCTGTTCAAAACTAGAAAGTGCACGATCAGTTCGTCGTGTTAAGTTTGGTTCCGCAGTCTACCGAATATCTGTTCAATTTATGAGAAATGCATTCGAGGTAAATTGATTTTACTAGACCGTCCTAAATTTAGCATAGATTAATGCAAAAAGTAAGGAAAATGCTTCCATAACCGTGCCATTTGAGAAGATATATTTTAATTATAAGAAAAAGCCTTATGAAGAGATCGATTTTAATCAAACTGATAACATAAATATAAAGAATTAAATTGCAACTTTTAAAATAGTAGATATAATTCTCTGACCAAAGCAAAAGATTAGTTGGATATTTTTCTCAAATAAAGGTTTTGTAAATATCTTGTACATTTTGAACTTTCAATTATTGTAGGATTTTATGATCGATTAAGTCAAACTGTGGAGAAAAGTTCCTTAATCTCTGCTTTTATATTGCAAGAAAGTAAGAGGTATTCATTGTCATCAAATTTTGTGTGTGTGTGTATATATATATTAGACATACAATACTTGATTTTTCTTTTAATCTCATTTAGATGGATGGAGCTTGTATTGAACTTCACTAAGGAAAATAATGGTTGTGATGAAAGCAAGATGAACAATATCTTCAATGATTTTGTTATTAATTTCAAAGCCAACGTTATAAGTGTTTTTTTCATCTTTTAAGTTAATAGATTTTTATAATGACATTAACAATTTCTTTTTAGTAAGTGATAATAATTTTCTACTTGTAATTGTTTATCTTTTGGTATTTAATTTTTCATATTCAAGAAAATTGACATGGTGGGTTGTCCTCTGATTTTGTCTCTAAATTTTAGCTTCTAATAAGAAAAGATAAGAGGTCAAGTAAAAAGAGGAGAAAGGAGAAAGGAAACATAGAAGTCAAAAGTTGAAACCGATTAGATTTGAACAAATCTTGAAAAAGCTCAAGGGGAAGAAATAGATGAGAGATCTATCTTGGGGTGGGGGACCTTGCAATGTCACCCTCATATTCCCTCATTGTCAATAAAACAAAGATAAACTGGAAATTTGGGAGCCTCATGATGATGAAGGTAGACACCACATCAAGTCAAAAGTCTCGGTTATTACCGAGTAGACAGGTATAGTAGCTTCTCACGCCTTAGATGAGTGAGAATACATGAAAGGCCCACTGCAAAGTTAGCATGCCTTACAATACCGTACTCAACCACAGGCTAACTCTGTACCCCGATTGAATACAAGGTCCGTAATTGTTTATCTTTTGGTATTTAATTTTCATATTCAAGAAAATTGACATGGTGGATCCTCCTCTGATTTTGTCTCTAAATTTTAGCTTCTAATATGAAAAGATAGAAGTCAGGTAAAAAAAAAAAAAAAAGAGAAAGGAGAAAGGAAACATAGAAGTCAAAAGTTGAAACCGATTGAAGAGGTCTTCCCGTTTTCTCGAAAAGATTTGTGGCTAGGGTTTCACACACTGTTGTTTTTTAGCCTTCACACACTGTCGTTTTTCAGCCCACGATCATGCCAGCGGTGCCTAGGAAACAAAGTAGCAGCCACACCAAACCCCTGCGACGCAACCAAATGATATGAGAGTTAATTTTAGAATAGATCTTCCAAGTTAATTTGTATACATTTGTCAGGGGAGAGATCGCCCATTCGCGTCTCCCACTATTTGTTTACTTTAATTCCTAATTGTATTTAAAGAAATAAATATAAAAGTATTCACTTCCTTATTGTGCACGAAAATGACTGCCACTCATCTCTGGAAAAGCTACTGGGGAAGATATTGTTCCCAAATCCTATCATATCTCTCTAAGTTATTGCGACGTCTTGGAGTGAAAACAAAAGTGAAGCCGAGCAATCATCAGGCGATGGAGAGGTAGCTAACCCATATCTCGTGATTCATGTGAAGAGGATGAGGTACCATATCGAATTCTTATACCATTGATGAATTGCAAAGTGTTTTTTATCTTTGCTTTTTGTTATTTTATATATGAAATTTTAACGAAATCCGAAACTGTTCATCCTTATTGGATTGCATATGGATCCCACTTCTGATCCATGCACGCGTTCCTTGAAATTCAATGGCTTGATTACGCGCCATTCATGGATATAGTTTTGATATAATGATTTCCCCTCGAGAAGATATATTTGCAAAGTGAGAAACAATGAGAAGAAAGTGAATCGAAACAAAAATAAAACAACAAATAGAGAGCGTATGTCTTGGATGGGAACATGACATAATATACACAGAACGACTGTCGCATCGTTGGGTCGACGCTGCAATTCAGCAAAATCTACTGCTTTTACGAAAACATCGTCAGTGAGAATTCTTCCTTACGCATGCGGGAACGAGATCAGGACATTTTCCTAGTAGGTAAAAGCTGAAGAGCACATCTCCGACACCGCCCCTGCGTAAACATATAGAAGTCGTTGATTTTATAATTTATTTTGCAATATCTAGAGAGTCTGGACAATCTACCTTACTTTTTTCCCATCGGACAGAGCATGCGACTTTACTTCTTTGTTATTTTTCGCAAATGAAGGAGCAACATTTGGATGGAAATGCCACTACTTGTAGATGCATCGGGCGCACATAAATCTTGTATTTATTTTTATCAATTCGGTCTTCATTTAATGGTTTTTGGGACACTTGCATGTAGATAAATAATGCCAAAACGAACACCTCGCTATTTAGCTAGTTCCATTGCTTCATCTTCCATCGCCAAACGCTTGTACCACATATGATTTTGTTCCTTCCCGTTGCTCAATTATTGCCGCATCATTCCAAACAAAGCTGATCATCATTTTCTCGGCCTTAGGCCTGTCCTCCACCACAGCTGCATATGTTAGGATAGACGCGATTGTTGTGTTTGAGAAATCTCACGTTAGATAATTGATATGATATTAAGCAGTTAATATATATTAATTGGTACATAATTTATTAACTTATGTTTTTGAGTAAAAATAAGTCTAATTGGATATATTGACGGGTTTGGACTTGAGCTCAATTTTGATTATCTTCCCAAGCCAAAGGTATTAGGTCTCTACTGCACGTCCCCAACAAATGGTATGAGGGTCGATGGTTGATTGATAGCTTACTCCAAATGTGAATCAGTGTATGATAAATATCTCAAGGAAGTAACCTAAAGACCAATCCAGTTTTCGGGCAATTATGATGAACTGCTCAGCCTTGGGAGTGAGACGCTAACCCACCTCCGCCTCTCTCTGCACGAGGTGTTCGACGAGAGCAATGCCACGATCTTGTATGCAGCCCACGGGAACGCGACCAACCTAGTCTTCGGCACCGTCTCACTGTTGGACAATGCCCTCAGACCTGAAGCAGGGTCGAAAGTCATCAGTCGAGCACAAGCCCTTGCCGCCATCACCTCGCAGATCAAGACTGCTCTGACCAAAGCCATGAACTTCGTGTTCACCGATGGCAAGCTCAACAGGAGCGTACTGACCAAATTGGGGAGGAACGACTTGGGTCTCAAGGTCAGGGAGATGCCGATCGTGGGCAGGACCGGAGCTTTCCGGTTCGCTTGGGGCTATGTTCGCACGAGCACGGTTTTCATCAGCCAAACCAATAAGACCGCTGTGGCGGCGTACAACCTGCATGTCTTACATTATTGACGTTTTAGGTTCAAGTTGCAAAGAGCTCTCAGTGATAAAAATAACGTGGCAGTCTCTCGGTAATGAATAATATGGCAATTCGGCGTCGCAGGTCCGGGACTTCCTTTATTTGCTTTCTCGTGTCAACTAATGTCGCAACTAAACTTTTCTTCATATGTTAGACTTGAAAGAACTAGGTACTTGAATAGTGCCATGTCGCAGGTGTTTGTCCATGTCTGGCACATAGTTTGAGCGACTAAGTACTCCGAGTAGCAAGCCGAGCTCTTCGTTCTCCAGTTAGAATGCATTTGGTTCAATATTTACAAAGTCCTTTATAGCCCTTTCAAGATATGCAAATGTCATTTAGCAAAATTTCTTAATTGCTATGGAGAGATGTAATTGTATCTCCAAAACTCTTTAAAAGCCTTTACAAAATGTAATTTTTACCTCATCCACCAACGAGTAGCAAGCGAGACTGGCTAATGGCTGAGTTGACTTGCCAACAGCAGCTATGTGTCATCGACAAATAGTTTAAGGTTTTTAGCAAAAAACAAAAAAATAGCAAAAAAATCCTTTACAAAATGTAATTTTTACCGAATAGCATTTACATAAAAAAATTTAAAATATATTTTTAAAATACACTTTACTAAATACTACTAGCATTTTGAAGAACCCTTTTAATCCAAAATTCTTTCTACTTTCCCAAAAGCATTTTTGAAAATCGAACCGAATGCACCCTTCATGGGTTATCTCACCTTCAAACATAATTTTTCTGTTCTTTCTCGTTTCTCTATAGGCTGAAGAAGATAGAAATAGAAAAACTTCTGCTTCAAGGGAAAAAAGAAATGATAAAAACCAAAGAACATGAAAATTCCATCTCGGTCCGATGGTTCTTCTTCATCTTTTCCTCTCTAGGATTGCGAGTCTGGAGGTCTTTTTGGTTTTTTCTTTTTTTTCTTTTTCCCCCCCGGATCAGTTCAATCTTCGCTTCTCGTCTTCATGATTGATTTTTAGTCTATGTAGAGTAAGTCATACTGGTTTCGTTAATATGAGGGACTCCATTTTTGATCAATTATTGAAATCCGATTGTTTGGTAGAGTTTCGACTTTTGAATGTCCGTTTTATTGATTCAAATTTCAAACTTGTTTATCTTCTTGTGTCATGGCTTGCGATTATTTGTGGCTTTTGCAATTTGGAGCTAAGAAACAAACTTTTTAATTGAGTAACGGGCAAAAACGAGAGAAAAGCGTGGGACTCACCTTAAACCTTTGACTTTCGAGAAAATATTAGGTAGAGCAGCTCTACACAAGTCCATTCCCTGAGCCACACGTGTCACTCGCGGGCCCATCTTTCAGAAAATCTGCAACCCTCCTCTCTCTCTCTCTCTCTCTCTCTCTCTCTCCTTCGTTTCTCTCTCTTCTTTACCATTTCTATCTTTTTTTCCCTCTTTTTTTTTCCTATTCTTTCTCTTGGCCGGCCACGGGTGAGGATTGGTAAGGGTGTTGTGGCCCTCGCCTATGGCTAAGGAGCATGGCTTTCGTCAAATTCGGCAAAGGCTCAACCCTCACAGCTAGAGCGAGAGTCGCCCTCGGCAGATCTAATGAGGGTTTGGAATGTGACGACATTGGTGAGGTGTTGCGGCCTTTACCAGCCACAGGCAAGGGTTGTCGGATTTGATGAGGGCTTGACACTTGTGGCCAAGGTGAAGGTCGTCCTTACCAAATCTGGCAAGGGCTCAACACTAGTTAATATTTGGCCAAAAAAAAAGAACATTATTCCATTATCACTATACAGGTGTTATTACATAACTTTTCTTTTTATGTTCAACACTTAAGTTTGAGCCCTGGTATGGGTTTAAGGACCAAACACAAAATTAATAATAGAATAGAAAACAATAAATTAATGAACATTGTACATCATTAATTCTGAAAACCCACTTTTATGCACAAAAAATGCGAATTGTACAAAGATTGATTTGCAAAATTGATTTACTGATGCGACTAATTTATAGAGATTGCTCAATACCATCCATTTGTTTAAAAGATCACTCATAATGTAACAACTACATATATACATATGTGTACATATATATTTGGTCGAAATACTACAAATAAGTAAGTAATTATGATATAATTTATTTTTAAATATATACATAGATATATTGGTCCAATTGGGTCCAAGTCGGTGGGTGGGTGGGTGACCTATACTCACTGGTTTTACTAAGTTGGAACTGGGAACCAGACCAACTTCCATAGAATCGTTGTTCCAATCTGGTCTGATCCAATTTCGGATGGTTTGGGCAGTTCCTCATTCGTTGTAAGTGTTTTGGCGACTAATAGCGATGGTCGCAGTGGGCGGCAGAATAGGCGTCAGCAAATCCTATGGAGAGCCTCCCAAAACTACTGATACTTCAAATGGGACAAGAATTCATCAAATCATTCTATTACGAAACAATTTCCTACACTATAATTCTACGGTCGTTGGATTACCAACATTATTCTATCCTGGTTTGTTAACCTTCACTGAACGTGCCAAAAATTAGAAGTCAAGTCAAAGAAAGCTTTCCTATAGTTAAGAAATGGAGAGACCCACCAATTAAGAATTGGTGGGGAGGCTATAGAAAGTTTGTAGAGAGAGAAGCAATTTTTTACCATAAGAAAGCAAAAGCACTTGCCGAAACTCGATCCTTAAAGATCGGTGTCATCGCCTTGAATTTCGTAGAAGAACAAGCAACCAATAATATTTCTAAGCTCCGATACCAATTTGCAACTCAAGCGTGGAACCGCGAACAAACAAAACTGTTTGAGTAAAAAATAAGTGCATATGTAAAATCTGAACATAAGGAACTTACATGATTCGACTATGTGTTTAATTTATAGGGGAAGATTGACAAGATGGACCTACTATAATCGCAAAAAGTAATATTACAATCACTTATTCACCCTCACTCATAAGTGTTTCTCAATCCTAAATTAAACTCGAATCCACAAATAAAGAAAAATCTTTTTTCCATACTCTCAACTCACATGAATGACTATGACTCTATTAGGTATGATCCCCGTGCACACCAAACCAAACTCAACGACAATACATATATACATTTATGCACACACACAAAATACAATGAGCCTTTATCCGACGTCAACATGGACTTCAATTTCAATAAGAGAACGGAATATTCTGGGAAATTAATTTCCCTTTTTTTTTTGAAAATTACCTACAATCCTCTTGGCAAGATTCGATTCGGACTTATCCCAATATAGAAAATGGGTCTGATTCCTTGCACTTCAATTATAGGCCATAATGGACATTTCTCCCTCCGCCTTCAATATTTTGTCATGCCATCCAGTCGCCACCACAGCGATCGATGGCCGCATGTCTGAGGCGGTTAATCTTCATTGGAGGCCTCTGATAGAGATGAGTTCTGGTTTGTTTAAGGTTTAATCATTGTACTTTCAAATTATCTTGCTAGCACAATAGCGTCGGGGTTCGGTCCCACGTTTGCAGGCTCTTTTTTTTTTGGAATTCTTATAATAATTGTCAACTTTTAAGTTGAGATCATCTTAAAGATATCTGTTTTGCTTCTATTTCCAATAAGAAAATCTTGCATTCACAGCCTATTCCTATATCATTTCTTCTCGCACTAGTACTTGTTTTGTCCATATTGACAATTCAGCCTTGGGAAGAATCCCACTTGGGGCACTATAAATTGCGTGAAATGAAATTGCTATTTCAGAAATTGTGCAACCCGAGCTAGCTTTCTCTATATCCATTCCTTAATCACTACGTCTAGCCTATCACTCCCTTCCCAATCCCCGCCCCCAACCAAGCTCATTGTCTTCTCATTCCTTGTTTCCTCCACCGTACTCAATGCGAAATCCGAACTCCTAATCTCCAAGCGGCAGAAGCTCGCTCGCTTCCACGTCTATGTGCAGGTAAAAACTGCCGGGAGCAATGCCACCGTCGCAATTGTAGCCCAAGCGTCGACAACCAACCAATCCGCCACGTCATTCGGTGTAGACATTTTCGACAACGCGTTGACTGCGGCCCCGAGATGAGCTCGAAGAACGTGGGCGGGGTACGAGGTATGGAGGCGTTCGCATCCCAAAGCGAGGTGGCCTTGTCGACATCCCAGACTTTTGTGTTCACGAAGGGGAAGCACAACGGGAGCTGTTTGACCGTTGTGGGGAGGAACGTCTTGTCGTTGAAGGTGAGGGAAATGCCTATTGTAGGCGGAACTGGCCTTTTTAGGCTGGCCCGAGGCTATGGTCAGACCAGCACTTACTTATCAGACCTGAAGAATGGACTCCTCGTTGTTGTATATGATTTCTATGTGTACCACTATTGACGGTCTCACTAGGTTAAGCTTGCGAGTTGTCTTTGTTTGGTTCAATAACAATAAAAGCATAACTGAACTCTTAGGCTACTTTTGGTTATATGAATTTCTAATCAAAATAGAACTGGATATGATGAAATATGAAATTTAAGAATTTTGTTATTCTATCAATTGTTTGATGAGTCATAGTGATAAAACCAGATATTTCCATATGTTATCATATCCATTATTTAGTATGAACGGGCATATCGATATAAATGAACTTGAAAAATACACAAACGGAGATCGTAAAAATTTCTCATAATTTATTGGTAAAGAAATCACCAATGCACAAATGAAGACAACCTCAATTAATCAATTCATAATTTTTTTGTGGCCTATGTTTAAACAGGTTCAACAATGATAAGAAATGTAAACGAACTATAACAACATTGACGAGTTAGATCAATCAACGAACGCCAAATCTAGTCAAAGAGAGTTAACATGATTGTTCCCTTTCGTGATTCCGAAATATACAGTGCTTTGACTCTCTTGCCACATTCATGAAATTTCAACATAAATCATAGAGTTACGGAAAAAAGGAGTTTCGACTCTTTTGTTGCTTTCATAGACTTTTGACGTGATTAGAGGTTTACGAAGGAGGAGTCCCGACTCTCTCGTCGTTTCCATGGAGTTTTGACATGAACAAAGAACTACGGAACCACAACGCTTCACAATGAACCAGAGATACATAGAAGTGATAATGCTAGTACGAGTACCTAGAGGGGGGTGAATAGGTTTATAAAGTTTTCTTGGAGATTGCACAATACTTAAACAGATAAAAAATCAATCGTAAGACTGAGTAAAGGAAAGAGAGAATTAAACACGAGGTTTATAGTGGTTCGGCTTGATTCAAGCCTACGTCCACTCTTCTGCACTGACAGCCGATTGGCTGGATTCCACTATAAACAAAGAGATGTTACAGTGTTGATCTTCCTTGATTTCTCGATGTAGATGATCTACTACACTCGCTCAAGGTATCACCAAGTATAAACACTCTCTGTGTGTACAATTTCGCTCGAACTGTATCGACTAACAATCAAGGTTTTTCAGACTCTGGAATTTTTCTATCAATCACACACTTAAAACAACTAGAACGTCTTCCTTTTATACTCCTTTATGCCATCATAGCCGTTGGCACTTACCAAAGGAATTCCTCCAATCTACCCGTTGGACGGAATCAATTAAGAAGATCATCCGAGCTATTTAAGGAATCGATGATAGCCCATCAATCTGTTCGCCCATACAATCAGGATTTTGGTTTCAAGAATAGAACATTCCAAGAATGTTTCGTCGACCATCGGATCTTCTATTGTTCTTAGATAAGAATCAAAAAATCCGAAGTGATTATCCAACCAAGGAATCTTTTCCAGAGGATTGGATCGAATCCCCAACCATATACTTCGGCTTCGGATATCCTTCGCTCTTTTGGATTAGAAAGACTCGTCGGTGAGAATAATTTTGAGTCTTGAGTCTTGAGTCTTGAGATTACAAAGTCTTGAGACTATAAAGTCTTGAGACTTTAACTATCGATATCCAGACTTAGACCGATAGAAATGTTTTGTCACTTCAAAATATTCTGGAAAGATTTCTCCAACAAGAAGAAAGAGGCAAAATGAATGAGTAAGATCCATTTCAAATTTGAATTTGTTCATTTAAATTTGGGGTTCTTCTACATCATCTTAATTTGCTTTTTTTAAAATTATTTTTCCTCTCTTTTATTTATTCTTTATTCCCTTCCATCATTCCTTAATAAAATTTTATTAAATAATAAACTATACTAATATACCTAATATATGTAATAAATATAGATACGAAATATATAAATACACATAATATATATTTATAGATGAGATCCTTCGTACTATCAGTTTTTCCGTTCCATTTCTCATTCATCCAATGGATCGTAAAGTGATATTTATAACTGAAGTATTAAAAATTGAGATTTGTTGAGAAACCAACAGAGGTATCGAGAATCTGATCTTCGTACAAAATTAACACTTGTGAAATTTTGCCCCTGCACTGTCCCAAGAAATTCATCATATCATGTACGTAGGTTCGTGAGCAAATGGGCCAACGGACAGATGTGATGATTTGATTAGTAAAGATCGAAACAAAATATTTATCATCATATTGTTCACTGGCATGCATGACTAACTTTGTACAGAGTTTATATACACTGAGAAACAATATCATCTTGACCATAACATTTACTTGTAAAGGGGCGCGTGCGCATATATATGGCCAAATATGGCCATTAAGGGAAATTAACAATGTTGGCTATGATCAATCAAGCATGATCAATATAGTTGGAAAGGTGAAAAGTACCAAAAAGGCCTAAAACTAATTACACTTATGCCAATTTAGTCTTAAACCTTTCAATTGTAACAATAGATTCATAAACATTTTGATAATTTATCAATATAGTCAATCTGATCAATTTTAACTGGAAATCGCTAATATAGATACTAGCAATCTTGCATGACCACAGTTGACTATGCTCGTAATGGGTGGCAAAATAGGCATTAGAGATTGGATTAGTGGGCTACTCTATTTCGGTAGAGGAAGAGAAAAGGAAGAGAGAGAGAGAGAGAGAGATGGGGTTTGAGGTTGTATTTTTGGACTTCATCAATTACCATTTGATAAAAATGCAATGGAGGGTCTACTCAAAACGACTAATACTTTCAATGTAGAAGAAATCATGACGTCATTTTATTACAAAACAATTTCGTAAACTATATGTCTACGGTGGTTGGATCACTAACATTATTCCATACTGGTTTGTTAACCTTAAATGAATGTGCGAAAAATTAGAAGTCAAGTCAAAGAAAGCTTTTCTATAGTTAAGAAATAGGGAGGGAGGGAGGGAGGGAGGGAGAGAGACCTACCAATTAGGGATTGGTAGAGGGACTATAGAAAGGATGTAGAGAGAGAAAGACAATTTTCTACCATAAGAGAACAAAAGCACTTGCCTAGACTCGATCCATGATGTTCGGGGGCACTGCGTGGACCTCACGTTGATCTGCATATGGATTTTATATTCATTCCATGTGTGAGTTTTAAGAAATTCAATGGCTTAAGCGCACTCGACCCTTTGATATGGATCTAAGGCAAGAACTACCTCTTGAAAAGATACATTTGGAGGGGAGTAACAATCAGGAGAGAGAGAATCAAAAGGGAAAGATTAACCTATAGAGAGCATATGCCTAGCATATGCCTAGGAACACGACAACAATAATGTCGTAATCTGCACTACAATCATATAACTTGACACAACTTATGTAGAATGACTAAGGCCATAAAAGTCGTCGATTTTGTATCGCAATATGAGATTCTGGACGATCGCTTTCATTTTTTCCCACTGACATGGACCATGTGACTTTACTTCTTTTGTTACTTTTCGCGAAAGGAGGAGCAATATTAGGCAGAAGAGCCGCAACTTCTAAATGCCTCGCGCGCACATGCATCTTCACACCTCGAATTTTGTAAGAGAACAATCAATTAACGATAATCCTAGGCTATGGTGCCAATTTGTAACACGAACGTGGAACTGTGAACAAACAATACAGTTTGAGTAACAAATAAGCACATGAGTAAAATCTAAATACAACGGACTCGTGTGATTCAATTATATGCCTAATCTATTGGGGAGAATGACAAGATGGGCCTACGATAATCGTAAAACTGATATTACAATTACTTATTTACAGTCACTTATAATCCTAAATTAAACTCGAACCCACGAGAAAATAAAGTCCTCTCATACTCTTGAATCTCATGAATGACAATGACTCCATATTCTCTATGCCTCTCACCAGTTATATACATATTAGGCATGCTCACTATCCACACCAAACCAAACTCAACAATAATATATGTATGTATATGCAAAATACAGTGAGCCTTTATCTGACATCACCGTAAACTTCAATTTCAGTAAAGAAACAACGTCTAGTGAGAAATTAATTTCCTTTTTCTTTTTCTTTTTTTTACAATAACAACAATCCTGTAAGCAAGAATCAATTCGGACTTTTCCAAAATTTGGTCTGGTTTCCTTGCACTTCGTTTATGAGCCAAATCTCCGATCAGTTTAGTTTAACTTCGAGCCATAATCAACATTTCCCCCTCCCCGCTTCAATATTTGTTGATGATGTCCTATCGCCACGGTCCGTCTACCATCACTGTGCATCGCCTCCTCCTTCAACAGCCATCTCAAGACTACCATAACAGTCGATGGCCGCAGATCTGAGGGAGTTGATCTTCATTAGAGGCCTCTGATAGAGATGAGTTCTGGTTTGTTTAAGGTTTAATTTAGTGTACTCTCAAATTGTCTTGCCAGCACAATAGCGTGGGGGTTTGGTCACAATTTTGCAGGCTGTTTTTTTGAATTCCCATAATAATTTAAGTTGATGTCATCCTAAAGATATCCATTTTATTTATTCTTTCAATAAGGAAATCTCGGGTTCACAACCTATTCCTATATTATATTTTCTCGGACTATAAAATGTGCGCGTTTTCTTCATCTTAACTCTTCATCCTTGGAACGATTCTCACTTGCACCACTATAAAATGCATGAAATGAAACCGCTACATTGCAAACTCGTGCAACCAAAACTAGCTTTGTTATTTCTCTTCCTCAGTCACTGCGTCTAGCCTTTCATTCCCCTTTCCAATTCCCACGCCATGGCCTTAACCCTAAACAAGCTCCTTCTCTTCTCATGCCTTATTTCCTCCACCGTACTCACCGCGAAGTCTGAACTCCTAACCTCCAAGCGAGAGAAGCTCACTCGCTTCCACGTCTACGCACAGGACAAAAACACCGGGACCAACGCCACTGTCGTAAACGTAGCGCAGGCATCGACCACCAACCAGTCCGCCACGTCATTCGGTCTAGTTGGGGTTGTCGACGATGAATTGACTGTGGGCCCCGAGATGAGCTCGAAGAACTTGGGTAGGCTACAGGGCATGGTGACATTTGCATCCCAAAGCGAGGTGGCCGTGCTAATGTCCATTAACTTCGTGTTCACGGAGGGGAAGTACAACGGGAGCAGTTTGACCGTTGTGGGAAGGAACGAGTTGTTTTTGAAGGTGAGGGAAATGCCCATCGTGGGTGGAACTGGTCTATTCCGGTTGGCCCGGGGTTATGTCCATACCAGCACTTACTCAGCAGACCCGAAGACTGGAGTTCTCGTTCTTCTGTATGATTTCTTTGTGTACCACTACTGACAATTGACGGTATCGCTAGGTTAAGCTCGGGAGTTGTCCTTGTGTAGTTCAATAACAATAAAAACATAATAAAACTATTGGACTGCGTATAGTCATCAGTATTTCTATTCATGATAGAATTGAATAGAATGTAATATGAAATTTAAGGATTTTGTTATATTATATTCACTGTTTGGTGAATCGTATTGATAAAACCAAATATTTTCATATCATGTTATGCTTATTATTTGGTATGTACAGCATATCGATATAAATGAACTTGAAAATGCACAAATGGAAATGATAAGAATATTTCATGATTCACCGGTAAAAAAAAAAAAAAAAAAAAACATCGCAAATACAGAAATATAGATAACATCCATCAATCAATTCTTAATATGACAAGAAATGTAAACGACCTATAAAATCAATAAGGTAGATCAACAACGAATGCCAAATCTAGTAAAAAAGAAAACCCATGAATTTTTAGTTTTGCGATTGTGGAAAATATAGCGTTTTGACTCTCTCGCCACATTCGTGAAAATTTAACATGAATTATGGGGCAAAAGGGAGTTTTGACTCTTTGGTTGCTTTTGTAGACTTTTGACAAGAGCTGAAGAGTTACGGAGGAGAATAAGTTTCGACTCTCTTGTTGTTTACATGAAGCTTTGACATGAATAAAGAACTATAGACTCATGAGGCTTCATCATGAACTAGAGATACAAAGAAGGAGGCAATGTGAATTCAGAATATCCCTTTCAAGTTTGAATTTGTTCATTTAAAATTAGGGTTCTTCTACTTCATTTTTATTTACTTATTTTTTATTTATTTTCCTTTCTTTTTTATTTCTTCTTTATTCCTTCCATCATTCCTTAATAAAAAAAAATCATTGCATAATAAATATACTAATGTACCTAAAAATCCTTATGTGATAGATATTGATACTACAAATATATATATACACGCAATAGAAAGAAATTTAAATATATAAATCAAAATATAAATAAATAAAAAAGAAATCGTCCATTATTATTTTTTTGTTATTTTGAAACTTCTTTTTATAATGTCAGACTTATGCTTATCTGAAAAATGGGTCCAAGAATGTCGTATTAGAATCAAAATATTATTTATATTTAATTATTACTTTAACTTTTTAATTTAAGAGGTGTGTTATTTTAGAAAAATAACTTTTATACCATGGATATAAGAAATCATATTCACCTATATCCTATCTTCTCATGAGATATTTTTATTCCGGTTATATCTTCTTGTATCTGACTTAATCATGTTTTCTGCAGGAACTATTCATGGGATATGGTAAATTTCATCATATCTCGACTTTTATCCTGTCTACCAACCATAACCTTAGGGAGAAAGCATGAAAAGGTTTCATGAGAAGTCTGGAAGAGTTCTTACAATTTTGTCAACAGTGCCAGATTGGAAACCTGTGCAGCTCTCCTGTTACTGAGAGTTTTGTTGTTTACGAGCGAGCTTTCCATTTATTCTCCGACTACGACATAGGGTGAGTTTACGTAATACCATTATCTATAACATAGAAGAGCACCATAGTTGGAGTCCTCCTGAATGCATATTGTAAGTGATAAGACATTGCGCAATGATGGCGCGACAAAACGGGACAACACGCTAGAATAAGTAGCAAAGAAGGTGTTGGGGCAGAACCAGGCAATAATTTACCATGAATTAAACCCAATCTAGGATGAATTTCTCTCCTTAAACTAAACCGACCAAAATTAACTTAGCCACATCAACAATCAGCCATATATAACCTTAGAATAAGCAAATATAACACCAAATTGATAAGGAAATAAAGCCAACAACACCATCAAGGATTTAACATGAAAACCCAATGCAGAAAAAATCACGGACCGCCCAACTAATCACTAAAAATAGTATGATACAAAGTGGCATTCTCTAGTCACACAGTAGAAGCTCAACATCAATAATATAATCACATTTTCTCACCACAAAGGTGAATCAATAAATTTGGAGTAAAAAAATCCTAATCAGAATTGGAGAATTTGGAGAAGATTTTCAACGAACGAAATCAATCAACTCGTAACCCTCGATCTTATGAACAACATACTCAAATTTAAGTCAATTCTATCGATGTTTAACCTTCAAATCGGAACCGCAAAGTTTCAGCTCCATTTGGTTTTCTTGTCCCCTGTTTTTGGTGAGCTTTCGGCGAGGGCAGGAACATCTCTCACTTCGGTGAGACGCTCTCTCCCTCTCTCTTCGGGCACATGGGCATACGCCAGAAGCGGCCCCCGCTCTCTTTCTTTTCACTTTTTAACTCTTTGAGCTTCCTTCTTCTTCTTTTTCTATTATTTTTCTTTTGTTTGTTTTTTTAGCGTACTCGCTAAGCCCGCCAAGGCGGACCCAACCAACAGAAGACCACGTGCATAACATTTGTGATCTACGAGATGAGATCCTTGGTATCGTCAACTTTTTCACTCTATTTCTCATTCATTCAGGCCATTGTAAAGCAATGTTTATAATTAAAGTATTAACAATTGAGATCTATTGAGAAACCAATCTAGAAGTGGATCTCCGTACATAATATTTATTTGCGGAACTTTGCAGTTGCACCGTCCTAAGAAATTCATGGTATTGGATATGTAGGTCATGAGCCAGAGGGCGACATAGAATTTATGACCTATGGACGTCTGTGATGACTTGATTGTTACTTATTACCGCTTATTTCAGAGGAATACAATCTTTCAAAGGCCGTGTCTATTCAGAAATAAGTTTCTCTTTTATATATTCAACTTTTATGTTTCGATATTTTTAACTTTCGTTTCTCGTTTCTTTCAAAAGATATTCCGTCATTATTTCAATTTTTTTTTCTTTAACAATTCATGAAAAAATAGTAGAATTTTTATCTGGAATTATTGTTTGAGACTTTATTGTATTCCGTTGCCATTAATAACGTTATGAGCAAATAATTTCTTTAAAATAGTGTGTTTACGCTTTAAAGTCTAACTCCATTCTTCTCCCAATAGATTTGTTGTCATGACAGTTTATGAGATGATACCGATGGGTTATGAGATATGAGGATTCTATGTCTCCTAAGCTAACCGATTGATTATACTACCAATGCAAACACATTGTAGACTTTCCTTTTTCTTCCAATTGCTAGAATTATATTTTTCTCGGTGATTGTAATTTCTGTTTTATTTTCAATTTCTCAAATATACGTGAACATAATTACGAGATGAGTTCTGGAGGGAAAAAAAAAAGTGGGTTGAGGAGGAAGGAGTGCAAAATAAAATTTTTTTTTTTTTAATCCAACTCAACAAATACATATCAATTATTTATTGACGTGGCACGTGGTAGGTACTGAGAGAGAACAGAGATGACTCATGTTTTGCTTAAGTTTTAATTAAAATTCTTTCAAATTGTCCGGCAAGGACAAAAGCCTGGGGGTTGGGCACGTGTTTGCAGGCTTTTTCTTTAATTATTATAATAATGGTCCCCGTTTAAGGTGAGGTGTCTTAAAGATGTTCATTTTGTTTCTTTTTCCCGAAAAGATAATCTCATGTTCAAATAACCTGTTCCTACGTTATATCTACTCGCACTATAAACGTGCATACTTGTTTTCTTTTTTTTGATTTTTCATCCATGGACACAGTCAAATTCGGGGCCCTATATAATGCATGAAATGGAAGCGCTACATAGCAATCAAAACTAGCTTTGCTGTTTCTCTTCCTCAGCCACCTAACCTATCATTCCCTCCCCAATTCCCACCGCCATGGCCTTAACCCTAACCAAGCTCTTTCTCTTCTCATTCCTTGTTTCTTCCACCGTACTCACCGGGAACTCCCAGCCCCTAACCTCCAAGCGCGAGAAGCTCACTCGCTTCCGCGTGTACGTGCAGGACAGAATCGCCGGCAGCAACGCCACCGTCCTACACGTAGCCCAAGCACCGACGACCAACCAGTCCACCACGTCATTCGGTCTAGTAACGGTTTTCGACGATGCGCTGACTGTGGGCCCCGAGATGAGCTCGAAGAACGTGGGTGTAGTACAGGGCACGTCGGCGTTCGCATCCCAAAGCGAGGTCGCCTTGTCAATGTCCATGAACTTCGTGTTCACGGAGGGGAAGTACAACAGGAGCAGTCTGACCGTTGTGGGGAGGAATGTGTTGTCGTTGAAGGTGAGGGAAATGCCTATCGTGGGCGGGACTGGTCTTTTCCGATTGGCCCGAGGTTATATTCAGACCAGCAGTTACTCGTTGGACCTGAAGAAAGGACTTGCCGTTCTTGTGTATGATTTCTTTGTGTACCGCTACTGACTGTTTCGCTAGGTTAAGCTTGGGAGTTGCTTTCTGTTGGTTCAATAACAATAAAAACTTAATTAGACTCTCGGTAGAGAGCATAATAAGGTTTTGTGAGAAGTTTGAAAAGTTTTTTTTTGTAATTCCGTCGATGGCACATGATTAATAATCGGTCCACCTCTCTTGCTAACTCATTAACAAGCCAATTTTCATTTTTTTTTTCTCCAACATTGGATGAGACATGGCAAAATGACGAGATTAATTTTGTTGCAAGTGATAAGACATTGTGCAGCGATGGCGCAACAAAACAGGACACACTAAGGCGAATGGCAAATGAAGACCACACGCATAACATTTGTGATCTCCGAGATGATTTGTACCGTCAGTTTTTCCATCCCATTTTTTTTTCATTCATCCAATCCATCTTAAAGTGATGTTTATAACCAAAGTATTAAAAGTTGAAATTTGTTGAGAAACCAATGGAGAAAACAAGAAGTGGATCTTCGTACATAAGTTACATCTGCAGAACTTTGCACCTACGGCATCCCGAGAAATTCATCATATCATGTACATAGGTCGCAAGCAAGTAGGCCACATAAACATTGTAATCTATGGATTTGATTAGGAAAATTGAAACAATAGAGTTATCATCATAATGTTCAATGGCATCGTGACCAACTTTATACACAGCTTATATACACTAAAAAACAATATTATTTTGACCATTATACATAATATGGCCAAATATGGAAGGGAGATTTAAAAAATGTTAGCTTTGGCCAATCAAGTAAGACAAACGTGTTTAGTTAATCTTGCCCTTCAATAATTTTGAAGCGGAGACCACCTTCTAACACCCAGCAATGTGGGAGCCTTTCGACCAGTACAATTTGTAGTTATCTGTTTTTGGTTATCACTACTCTCATTTGTATAATATGGAGATGGAATGATTCGTTTGGAGTATCTATTTTATTAATTAAGAAACAAAGACAATTTATTATAGTCAGTAGAGCTTCTTTAGTGCTGTGTGTATGTTCGTGTAAATCAAAATAACTGATTAATACTTAAGATGTCGTTGGATGTAATGAAATTTCCTTGACTAAAAATTATTCTAAGTTGAATTTGTAATTAAAGAAAATACTCACCTAATTATCAGTGTTGCTCGATATAGTCTTTGCGATCCACGGCTAATGCATATCCAATGTAGAACTTTTATCTTGGAAATCAGATAAATGACTCATCCCGTCCTCAAATTATATACTGTGTGATCTTGATAGCTTCGTCTCTTTCATCAAAATGAAAGACCAGGCCGATGCATCAACTTTCTTCATCGACCTAGTTGTCAAGCCGATCTGTCCATTCTGAACTTAGTAAACATAAACAGGGTACTACTTATCTTCATTCCAGAGGATATGTAACATTAGCGCACAGGCATCAATCGTGGCCTTTTATCACTTGAGTCGACCTTCATTTGTCGACATGCTGCTCCTGGACTTGGTTATTTTCACTTCTATCCTCTGTCGACTAAATTCAATTTTCTTGTCGCCCAACTAAATTTATCGACTAAGAGATTTCAACATTTAGCCAATTTTTTTCTATCGTCTTGCTCGGTCTCTTCTAGTCCGAGTCAGCGAACCAGGACTTGGAATACAATGGCTCGATTAGTTTACTTAATTAAAATGATATTTGGTTCTGTCGGAGTTGATTTGCTACTGATAACCTATTCACTAATTGCCCTCACTCAATTTATGGCTCTGTATCTTTCCAAAAGATCACAACACACCAATCATGTGGTATCATTTGGTATTTTCCGTCGGTGTTCTGTAAGGATTTTTTTTTTTTTTTTATATACTTAAGTCGGGCATGTTTCTTAACTAAACCTTGAGACACAATTAATAAATAGAAGATAGGGACCCACAACACGTGAATCACAGGGGTATTGCCTTTTAGGGGACGGTGAGGGCAAGCCACTAGCTTTTCCAATTTATTAGTACTATGTTAAAACCAAAATAAAAACTCAGGCAACCACCAAGTTGGTTGATTTAATGGGGAAGGGGTCATTTACTTGACATAGGTCACGACCTCGACTGGCGTTGTGAGTCATCTCATGTTTCCAATCTCCCTAAGATTGTGGAAGGGAAGATATGGAGTAGGTCGGAGCAACTTTCAAGGTGAGGTAGGTTAATTTGCAAAAGAAACTTCTAGGAAGTTTACCATGCCATATCCTTTCGGAGGATGCTAGTGAGTCAAGCTTGAAATCCCCCAAGCTTGATAAACTAACATGTTCATAAAATTATTTGTCAAATCATAGCTATAGCTATGAAGAATTTGACAATTTGGCTTGTGTTATGTGGCATAATCACGACATATCTCATATAAAAGGATTTCATGATTATTAGCATCTTTGTAGAATTATAAGGATGGGCAACCCAACGTTTTGTGGTGGGAAATCTTATAATGACATCTAGAGGGGGCCACTAACGCTAGTGTGAATTGGAAGTAAAGTGAAATTACATGGAATAGAAAAATCTATCAAAACGAAATTCTAAGGAATTGAAATGCATGATGAAAGCGAAAACATAAGGAAACGAAATTAAAGATAAAGAAATCTCGTTTTCATAACCTGCAGCTAAATTATATCTTCTGGCATAGCATAAAAAATTGTGCGTACGCTTGATCCTTGGATAGAATCCCACTCGGGCACTGTAAAATGCATGAAATGAAACTACTACATTGCGAACTCGAGCAACCGAAACTAGCTTTCTCACTTCTCTTCTCAGTCACTACGTCTAGCCAGTCATTCCCTCCCCAATTCCCACCGCCGTGGCCTTAACCCTAACGAAGCTCTCTCTTCTCATTCCTTGTTTCTTGCACCGCACTCGCAATGAAATCCGAAATCCTAAGCTCCAAGTGCGAGAAGCTCACTCGCTTTCGCATGTATGTGCAGAACATATTCGCCGGGAGCAATGCTACCGTCACAACCATAGCTAGGCGCCGACGACCAACCATTCCACCACGTTATTCGGTCAAGTAGTAGTTGTCGATGATGCGGTGACCGTGGACTCTGAGACGAGCTAGAAAAACATGGGTAGGGTTCAAGGCCTGGTGGCGCTCACATCCCAAAGCGAGATGGTCTTGTCAATGTTTATGACCTTTGTTGCAATGGGGTGAGCGATCGAACAATAATATAGACAGAAAAGAAAATAAATTAGACATCAGATTTACGTTATTCAATCGTAAAAATCTACGTCCACGGAGAGAACAGTATCGAATTTCATTATAGATTAAGCGATACAAGGAGATTACACACTCAAGTCACTCAAACACTCTCTCGGTGTTTCCCAAGCCCCAATTACACCCAATACACCAATCTTTCTTGGATGTAAATCACGAATAAGCTTTGTCGCAAGAAAAACATAAAGATCCAAAGCCAAACTCAAGTCATAAATTAACAATCACGAATAATTGCGTTTGTTTGAAAATGCTCAAACTCTAGTCATAAATTAACAATCTCCACCTTGGCTCGACGTTTGAGCCAATTCACAATTGCTTCGCAAAAATTCAAACTCTGCCACTACTTTCCCATAGCCCCCAATGGGCTCAACCGCCATAGATTTTATCCAAGTCCAAGCCTCGCTTGAACTTCGCCATAACCGATGACCCCATCATAATACGAACTCCACATGCACCTTTAACTGCTCCGCAAGGATTTTCCGACGCAACCTCCTCAACCGCAAATAAAGTAAAACCATTGTTACATCCATATCTGTCAGGAGATCGAATACGTACCCTGTTAATTTCAGCAGTTACAGCAATCGTTGGCTCTATAGGCTCCACCTCGCTATGAGCACCATCTATGTCGATTACTTTGTTAGTACTCGTACTCGCTACCTCAGGAGTTTCTGGTCGCAACTCCACCTCAAGCTGAACACGTCTAGATCCGTATTAACACTGCCACAAACACTCCTAGCCAGAAGTATTGGAGACTCATCAAGGGTAACTCCTTTGCTATTAACAGGTGAATTTATATTCGGACACCACAACTGATCGCCCCGCTCACCTTGTGCATAGCCATGAAATATTTATCTTACCCTCCCATCGAGCTTACCATCACTCACTCGAAAATAACACGGGCAACCAAACATAATCAGCAACGTTACATAACCACACTTCTTTAGAAGTCCGCCTCTCAATAGCAGTTGATGGAGATCTATTTAGGTAACTTATCGTACTTAGCACATCAACCAGAAATCTCCTAGCCATACCAGCACTAGAGATAATTTTTCGGGCCATCTCTAGTAATGTTCTGCTCGTCAATTCTGCAAATTATTGTGATTTATTGGCACTAGTGCGGTGTTTCACTACGCCTTCTTTCATGCAAAATTTATTTGCCAGCTCCAAGTAGAACTTCATGCTATTATCAGTCCGCACATACTTGATCGACTTACCAGTCTCCCTCTCGATCAAAGCTCTTGACTGCATGATCCTGACACTAGCATCAAACTTATGCATTGGCACAAACACCCAAGTCTTCCTTGAGCAGTCAATAGACTCTCGAATAGATGCACCCAATGCCTCCGAGGCAAAATCTATCATTATCTCACATTGAAGCTTATACAAGCCATTATACTTGATTCCTTTCATTATTACCATGGCATCTCAAAAAACCTTCAAAACTACACATTTTGAAGAATACCTACAACCAGCTGAATTTATGGCACCCAAGGAAATTAAGTTCTTTTTCAATTCTGGAACATGCCTCACTCCAGTCAATGTCCTCACAAATACCATCATACATTCTGATTTTAACATCACCAACACCCATAACATCGCACTTAGCGTTGTTTCCTAATTGGACTTTATCACTACCCGTGCACTGATAAGTGATAAACCAGTTTCTATTTGGTGTGACATGAAAAAAACAACCAGAATCCATAACCCATTTGTCACGGGCCGAAAGAAGGACGACCCGAGAGGTTCCCCGGAGTCGACCGTGACTCGTCTGTGGTAGACTTCCTATGCTCGCTCGGATTCCCAACGAGCCTTCTCCCCGAAACTACTTGTCACGGGCCGATCGATTGGGATCGTGACCGCACGGCAACTCGGGCAACTATGGATCACCCAAGCCAAGCCTTGCTCAATCGAACGCTCACTCGCTCACTTACCCAGATTGTAGAGAGAGAAATGATCTAGAGAGAAGAGCTCTGGAAAGATAAAAGCTTTGTATTGCGGAAGTAGTGGATGTTTACAAATGAAGGAGGACACCCCTTTTATGGTTGAGGGCATCGGATTACATCCATTGATCTAGAATTCTATCGGCGAACGAGATCGCACCGCCTCAACTACCGACATAAGTACCAACCACTAAACATAAATGTTTAACTACTAGCTACCGGCATAAATGAAGCTAGAGTCTTCTAAAAGCTTCGAGGAGAAGGCTCATTGGGAATCCGAGCGAGCACAGGAAGTCTACCACAGACGAGTCACGGTCGACTCCGGGGAACCTCTCGAGTCGTCCTTCTTTCGGCCCGTGACACATTCATCAAGCGATGAATCATTAGTGACAAAAAGACATAATCGGCATTATCTGCTACAGCTGCAATATTATCTGCAGAATCAACCATAATTCCTTTACCCTTATCATTATTCAACTTAAGGCAATCTCTTCTAAAATGCCCCCTCTTGCCACGGCTCCAACAGACAACATTAGCAGTCCTAGATTGACTACTGTCGCGACCCGCTCTCACCACCCCCGAATCCCTCATTATCGCGAGGAGAGAAAAGGGGGAAAGGTCGGATTTAGGGGTACTTGATCACGAAAGTTCCCTCACGGCTTGCATTCCAAAAGATGTCATCACCTCACCTTTTGGATCAAGCCTCTCATGAGTTCCCTCTACGAGATCGCGAGCTCTCCCAAGCTCGTACCCCACGTGACAGCGGAATGTCGCGATCCATACCCACATAAGCGACACACCTAAAAAAAGGAGTCGAATGTGGATATCGAATTTAAGGGTACTTTTACCATGGTAGCCCTCTCGATAGTACGCTTCACCCATTAGGATGGCATCACTTCATCCTTTGGGCTACTCTCACATCAAGTATGCTAAACCATAGTGAGTTTCATCAAAACTCATACCCCGCGTGACAACGGATTTATTTATACGATCTACTTATTTATGACAACCTAAAAATAGACGGGAGTCGCCACTAGCCTTAACTTTAGGGGTTGGCTAGAAACCCAATCGAGGGTCGGGAGTATTCCCTCGATTCCTACGCAACCAGATATCTAGGTTCGGGGACTTGGGTTACGCTAATATTGCTATTAGCGCCCTTTCGGTACCTAAACAGTATGTTGTATTTTCTAATATGTCTGTGTTTCTTTTTACATTTTTAGGATCATCAATTCCTAGACTAAGTGATCATGCATGGTTGATCATTTTCATGCTATTCTATTTCTAAAAAGAAAGGAAAACAATCAATGAAATTGAAAGTGCAAGACATGAAGTAAACAATCAAGAGAAAGCAATAAACTTAATCATGCAATTCTAAAGAATATAAAAGAGAAAACAATCGAGAAAGAAAAGAAACCCGCAACTCGTCGGGCTTTATACAATGCATAAAACCCGAGACATATGTCGGGAAAATGAGCATTATATGATAACAGTCGGAGTGGACATCGACCTTCACCATCTTCACGCCTTCTCCATCTTCGGGGTCCTAATCTAAACCTAGCTTAGGGAACTTCTAGCTAAATGCATACAATGGAAAGAGACGAGCAAATACATCAAAACAATCAAAAGCAAGACATTTTTATATTCAAAAAGAGTGACTAAAGTCACAAGGTCTCTGAATCAAATTCTATGTGATATCCCAAATAAATTTCATAGAGACACTATCATCATATCAACACATGAATTTCTAAAAATCTAAAAAAAACAAGTCAATCCAGAATAGAGCACAGTAACATGTCACACCGTCATTCTACAACATATTGAAAGCAATTGGACAAATCTACTATCTCATCTTAAGACTAACAGCAACTAGCCACAGAAAAGACAGCATTGCAGTTCAAGACAAATTCCAGATTTCAAAGCTCAATTTGAAAAAAAAGAAAGGCAGGGCAAATGATGGGCAAATTGAACAAACTAGGCACCGTTAGAAAGCTCAAGGTGTCTTTTATGAATTCCTATTAGGTGACAATTGCAATTTAGGTCTTTTTCTAGCTCAAGCAAAGCCATTTGTATAAGTGGTCAGATCAGATTATAACAAGCAGAACACATCAGCAGATTAGTGCTCTTTGCAAGAAGCATCAGGCAGGGCAAATGGTGGCCAAATCGCACGTATTATATGTCTATGAAACGCTTGAAAAGTCTATTACAAATCTCTAGAAGACATTAAACCCTAATAACATCATCTACCAGCTTAGTCCAGTTAAAACAGAAAATCACAGTAGGTCATTCAGAACAGAGAGCAAGTCAGAACACCAAAATTTTCCAGAAAACTGGTGCTAAATGCCGAGCTAATTTCAGCTAGTAAACGACATCGGATCGGAACGTTCAATGGGTCATTGGAAAGGTCTTTGAGTCTTCTTCAACTCTCGTGAAGACATCGAACACAGAAAACCACAGAAACCAGCTCATATCAGGTCATTTGCACAAAAGGTCATTCGAAACAGAGAATCAATCAGAACAGCAAATCAACCTTAAAACTACTGCAGAATTGACAGACTTTGTAGGTGTTTTTTGATGACTGAACGACGTCCGTTCAGGGCGTGCAACATATCAAATCGAAGCTCTAGAAGTATATTTTATATGTCTAGAAGGACTCGAGGTCAAAAAACCTCATCTAGCACCTCCTTTCAGCCGAAACAGTGAGTCACTCATCCGAAATCGAAAATCACAGAATCTCAGCATCCAACTGCAATCAATTCCAGATCATACAAACATCGATTTTAATTAGATTTGCAATGCATCCTGGCCCCAAACCTTCATTGTCGATCATGAATCACGACACGAGAAGCTCTCGCCTCATCGGATGATATTAAATGGAGTTTCATGGCACCCACCTTGGTCCTTAATGAATCGGCCAAGAACTGACCTTCGGAGATGTCCACCATTCAGTGACAATGAAGTTGCTATTTAACAAAAAAACATGTACTGAAATCAGTGGAGGATCTGAATCTAATAACACTCCTTACCGAAATAGAAAAGAGGAAACCAAACACTTAGCTTCGATTTTGTTATTGGAACTCCTGGAAAATGAGAACGCTGGCCTTTGATTCTGTGATCCTCGAACTCATCGAATGAACGCCTCGGCTGCTGATTTGAAGATGGTGTATGCTTCTTTCGAGTTGCAATCTAGACGTGTTTTTCTCAGCTTCTTCTTCAACAAAATCAGTGAAATTAAATGTCAACAGAATCTGCTGAAATCAGAATCTTTGCGCAACAAATGTACAAGTAAAGATTGAGAAGACTTAGCTCAATCTTCATTCTGCGATTTTCTGGACATCAGCACATCAACTACTCCGAAGCATCTTCAGAGATTTTGATGATCAAGTAACAACGAAGAACTCCTTCGATCTTCATCTGTTCCATCTTCAATCAAGAGAGAGACCGACCGAGAGACAAATCCAGAGAGCGAGAGACAGATCCTGAGCGCGAGATCCAGCCAGAGAGGAATCGTCGGAATCTCTCTTGCGCGCGAGACTACCGGCAAAGCAGAACAAGAAAACGATTGGAAGCTGTTGCCGCCGCTGCCGTCGTTACCACCATTGCCAATCGGCTTCGGAGCTCGAGAAGGTGCAGATGAGGAAGTCGAGATCCTCAAGCTAAAGAGAGAGACCGATTTCCACCTTGAATCGATCCGGCCGTCAAAACCCTAGATCGCTCTCCGAGATGCCGAGAGAGTCGGAGAGAGCGATAATCCCCAGCCAGAGAATCCTCCGAGAGCATCCGCGCGAACGGTTTTTTTTTTTTTTTTGGTGTGAAAGAGAGATCGTGATGAAGAGAGAGCGAGAGCGAGAGAGCGTCTCTCGAGAGAGAGAGAATCCGCGCCAGCGAGAGCCCCCTCGTGAATGGCCCCCTTCCTATTATTTTTCTTTCTTTTATTTTTTTTTTTTTCTCTCCTTTTTCTTTTTGTTTCCTTTTTGTTTTCTTTTTTTTTCTTTTTCTTGTTTTCATTCTTTTTCTCTTTTCTTTTCTTTCTTATTTCTAATTTTTTTATCTTTTCATTTCAAACAATTTTTTTTTTTTTTTGCAAATTATTGTTTAAAATGTCGACGAAAATTCCGGGTGTCAACAGCTACGTCTGTTCATATTAGTACTACCATTACCCACACGTGTTCTAGATCTTCCTCTATTTTCACCTAATAAAGCAGCAGATACAGGTTCGCCAGATTCTTTTCCACGAATGTCCTCGCTCAGAATTAAATCTCGAACCCGACAAACGTCAAACTTGTTGACCCAGAGGAATTACTAACAGCAGTAACAATAGTATTCTAACTATCAAGCAATGAGGATAACAGAATCAAAGCACTTACCTCATCTTCAAAGTCAATCTCAACTGAACTCAATTGACTAACAATCACATTAAATTCATTGATATGATCAGCAATTGACGCACATTCGCTCATTTTCAAATTAAACAGACGTCACATCAAACAGACCTTGTTGATCGTAGAGGGCTTCTCATACATATCCGATAGGGCTTGCATCAAATTAGCAGTGGTCTTCTCCTTCAGGATGTTAAACGCGACGTTACGAGCCAACGTTAGACGAATAACACCCATAGCTCGTCTATCCAGCAAATCCCAATCAGCTTGCTTCATAGTCTCTGGTTTCTCCCCAGATAAAGGCAAGTGTAGATTCATCTGGTAAAGATAATCTTCAATCTGCATCTTCCAGAAACTAAAATCATTCCCATCAAATTTATCGATTCTCACTTTTACTTCTTCTGCCGCCATCGATTCGCTTCAACTTAACCAAGTCTGGCTCTGATACCACTTGTTACGATGGGACGAGCGATCGAACAATAATATAGACAGAGAAGAAAATAAATTGGACACTAGATTTACGTTATTCAGTCATAAAGACCTACATCCATTGAGAGAGCAGCATCGAATTTCACTATAGATCAAGCGATACAAGGAGATTACACACTCAAGTCACTCAAACACTCTCTCGGTGTTTCTCAAGCCCCAATTACACCCAATACACCAATCTTTCTTTGATGTAAATCACGAATAAGCTTTGTCGCATGAAAAACACGAAGACCCAAAGCCAAGCGCCCAGCACCCATGAATGTCTCTCACAAACAAAGAAAATCATGGCACTCAAAATAAGAACGGCACTTCGATCAACAACGATCCTTCGGTGGCATGCGGCTTCTCCTTTTACGTAGGTCTTCAGCCGCTCCTTAGGATTTTTCACCAACTTTGTGCAAAACTAGAAACAAGAATTGGTTTCTGCTTTATACGTGTGTGTGCACCCAAGGTCAAACTTTTGACCTTGGACCCCACCACCTTCCTATTTTGGCTTCATGCGGAGACGAATGGTGCTGCAGAGGCTTCTTCATGGGTGTAGAGGAGAGGACTTCTTCCTCTTACGTGCGTGCGTGCCCAAAACTCTGGGCCCACCTATTTCACCAATCTTCACGTGCAGGGACTTCACTTTCTTTTCTTCAATTCGGATTCCGCAAGCTTCACAGCAAAGAAGAACTTTCCTCCTTTTTGTTAAATCCAGCAAATTGCGTTTGTTTGCAAATGCTCAAACTCGAGTCATAAATTAACAACCTTCATGTTCACAGAGAGGAAGTACAATGGGAGTAGTTTGACCGTTATGGGGAGGAATTTGCTCTCGTTGAAGGTGAGAGAAATGCCTATCATCGGCGGAACAAGTCTTTTCCGGTTGAGCCGGGGTCATATTCAGACCAACACTTACTCGTCTGACCTCAAGAATGGATTAATCATTCTTGTGTATGATTTCTCTGTGTACCATTATTAAGGGTTTTGCCAGGCTAAGCTTGCAAGTACATTTTGTTTGGTTCAATAATGATAAAACCACAAGTGACTCTTTAGGGAGAGAGCATTAATAGGCTTTATGAAAAGTTTGAGAAGAGTTGCTTGGAATTCTCTTGACAATGCATGATTGGAAATTGGTGCAGTTCTCTTCTCATTGAGAGTTTTGTTGTCAACAAGCAATATTTTCACTTATTCTCCAACATAGGATAAACTCACTTACTAATGTTAGTTATAGCAGAGAAAGAAATAACACAAGAGTACCAAAAGTTGGAGCTTTCATGATGGCATAGTATAAAGTGATATGACATTCCACAACAATTATTTGCAGTGAGTCTTAAATCAACTATGTGAGAAAAGGTATTTTGTCTTCTTCTCCATCAAGCCGGCAAGCAAGCTGACTATCATCTTCTCTAAGCTACATCATCTATGTTGAAATAGTTTGTTATCATAAAAGAGTTGTCTATTGATTAAGAGATCACATGACTCTTGATTTAAAGAAAATGTGACTCTTGATTATGAAAAAAAAGTAACTTTTCATCCTAAAAGAAGGTTATCAGTAGTTATAAAAAGAAATGACTCTTGACATGACAAGTGATGATGATTATGGATAAGGTACCTATTTCCAAAAGTTATGTTGATTGGTTTTCCTTGAATAGACACCAATTCACATATTATTTATAATAACCGCAACTATTTTCCATACAATAAACCTTAACACATTCAAGGAAAAATTCCAAGAGAAATTGAGTAATTGTTGAACCTGATTCTCTACGGCTTTAGTGTATATCTTAGAGGTATACTTATTCTAAACCCGATAACAACAATAGTGGGGGCAAATAATACATTAAGGACAGTATATGGTCATCACACATCAAAGTATCAAAGATCTACTATTACTTTTCTATCTTCATCACCAAACAAATTTCCCCAACATTCTCAATTATGGTCTCTATTGCAACGATCATCATCTATGATCCCTTCCTAACACTAGTGACATCAACATCTTCAACTCCATCAAGGCGTTGATCCAACTCTACTTATTATTAGGGAGAGTTGTGCCTCACCATCATTAGCCACACCATCTTCACAAACACCCAATTTTGTCAACACTTAACAATGCCAACCCCTGTTCAAAAAAAAAAAAAAAAAAAAAAAAACAATGCCAACCATGAACCCTCTTCACTATAGGACTTATGTTAATAAATCGACAAGCGAAGCCACCATTTAGTCTCTAAGCAACTACAAGCACCAGAGCCGAGCATTCCTTAGCAATCAAAGTTGAATGTTAGAGGGTGATACAGTTTAGTTTGTTGCAGTACAAATTAAATTTCCGTACAATATTATCAAGGTTATGTGAGAAAGAACGTGTCAATTTTGTGATCAATTTTGTGATCGGATACTTTTTTGCCATTATCAAATCTGGTGATAATGTGGATTGCAATCCCTTTGTCATGTAAGGTCCAACATATACAAATGTCATCATCTTGAATCCGATTGGATGTACCAGCAGCTTTTGTCTAGTGTAAGGTCTACCTTAAATATTGCCTTGGTCACAGAATTTGAAGACAGTTACAATTGCCATACATAAGTTGGATGCTTCCATTGAGGGGAGTTTGAAATTAAGATGGTAAAAATTCCCCATTTGAGATATTATTAGATATTTTTCAATTTTTTTTTAGTATATTTCCTAAGATTACTAGTTTAGAATATAAAGCTAATCTTCTTGTTAAGGTAAATTACCTTATTTCCTATAAATATTATTGGGGTGTAACTATCCTTGATTGTAACACATTAAAAGCTAAGTCAATTGGGTTTCAATGTAAATGAGAATTTTTCTTTTTCTCTCCATCTTTCTTAAAGATTTTAGAATATATCAGATGCTGGATTTTGAAGTTGACATCACTATCCCATACCCAATAATCTCGCAGTCCTTCAATCATTACCATTTGTCATTCCCTCTATTTGGGTCATCACTACTCTCATTATCAAATAATAAAGCAAATACAAATGTCTCGATTGGTTTACTCAATTTGCAAATGATATATCGCTTCTGACAAACTACACATTACTCGCATATACTTTATATTTTTTGCCTTGAAAGTGGTTTGAACTTATGGATCTGTATCATTCTAGAAGATCATGGTAGCACCAATCATATGGGTATCATTTGTATTTCCTGTCGGCGTTGGTAACACATAGAATCTAAGCAAGTCTCACTATTTCAGGAAAGTTTCTTAATTAAACCTAGTAACGCAATTAATAGATATGTGAAATGGACTTCCAACACGTCAATCATGTGGTTATTACTTCCTACTAACTATAGGGGGAGGGGGGTGTGCCAGACTTGAGCTTTTACATGTTAATATTGGGTTAGGTCAATAAAAATATATCGTGAGTGGTAGTATTTTGATGAGGATTGTGATAAGGGGCTCGCCAATCTTGGATTTTAGATTTACAAGAGATGCGACACAATTATCGCTTAGGCTGAACATTCTGTGATGAATGTAAAACTCTCGTGTTGACGCCTGAAGGGGGTCACTAGTGCTAGCCACCCATTCCAATTGTTTTGCTTGTCAAAAATAATAACTTAGCAATCTTGACAAAGGTTAAATTTTGAAATCAACAAAGTTCGTACCCAAGAGAATGATTTTTCATAATGTTTCATCTCAAATCATGCTTTGAATGACTATCACGATACATAATTTAATATAGTTTCAGTTCTAATTGTTACCAAATTTAGAGAAGGCGTTGCACATTCAAACTATAAGGTGGTATTAAATTCAGCGATAGAGAAAAGCCCTAGAATAATATCCAAAGGTCTTTCAGAAGTTTCTAAAGAACATGTTGATCCAACACTTAGAGCTCATAGGCATCGGGTCTTTATTGCCCTATTCACAATGTTCGCATGGTAAGAATTCTATCCGATCAATTTTGCACTTGCGTTTTAGGAAATCTCATATTTGATCATCCTATTTCTTCTCTTGGTTACGATGCAATCTCAATATAATGCACATTAAGAGAAAAATTTTGTGATGGTTTGCTCGGTACATTGGTGAATCTTGATGGGAAGAGAAAAAGATTTGCATAAATGCAAGTTTAGATTTGGGAAATAAGGGAATAAGGCATGAGCTCCATCCAACTCCTTTTTCCATTGATTGTTGTTCATATCAATGTTTGAGATGCGACATGATTATCGCTCAGGCTTAACATTCCGTGATGAATGTAAAACTCTCATGGTGACACTTGAAGGGGGTCACTAGTGCTGGCCACCCATCACAACTGTTTTGTTTGTAAAAAATAATAACTTAGCAATCCCAACAAAGGTTAAGTTTTGAAATCGACAAAATCCGTACACAAGAGAATGATTTTTCATAATGTTTCATTTCAAATCATGCTTTGAATTACTATCACAATACATAATTTAATATAGTTTCGGTTCTAATTGTAACAAAATTTAGAGAAGGCACTACACATTCAAACTATAAGATGGTATCAAATTCAGCAACAGAGAAAAGCCCTAGAATAATATCCAAAGGTTTTTCATAAGTTTATGAAGAACATGTCGATCCAACAATAGAGCTCATAGGCATCAGGTCTTTATTGCCCTATTCATAACATTCGCATAATAAGAATCCTATCCGATCAATTTTGCACTTGCGTTTTAGGAAATCTCATATTTGATCATCCTATTCCTTCTATTGGTTACAATGCAATCTCAATATAATGCACATTGAGAGAAAATTTTTGTGATGGTTTGCTCGGTACATTGGTGAATCTTGATAGGGAGAGAAAAGGATCTACATAAATACAAGTTTAGATTTGGGAAATAGGGGAATAAGGCATGAGCTCCATCCAACTCCTTTCGCCATTGATTGTTGTTCATATCAATATTTGTTGGTAAGCACTAAAGGCCCAATATAGTATCTCTCGGATGGGCCCAAAGCCCAATTCATTACAAAAAGCTAATGTGCAGCATGGGCCTTCCCTTGAACTCTCGCTCACACTAACTTGGCACACCACGGGTTGAGGAGAGATACTTTAGAGAATGCTCCATGTTACTCTTTTTTGTTAGATTTTAGGAATGATACAAATGGGGAGGAGATATCTATTATACCTGAGCTCATCTAATTACAACCATATATCTTCCCTTAATCTGATGGTGGAGATTTAATCTCCTTACCCACCATCATCCTGCCAAATAAAAATGGAACAAAAAAACCTTTAAAATACAAGTGTACATTACTCATAATACCCTTTATAATATTCTAGAGTTCTTACAAAACCTTAAACCTTTTAAAACTTCAAAGCATGCTTGACCGTCTTAGCCAACTCAATATATTGTGCCAAGAAAACCTCCAGCCCGTGACATTTGCATCATCTTTATAACTTGAATATTGATTTTTTGTCGCTTCTGTCTTGTCATAAGTTCACTTAATGTAAACACCATATGTACTAGTTGATCTTTATTTTACATATAAAGTACATGGACTTTGTTGACACCTAATTAAAAAAAAAGAAATAGAAAATAATACTTGATTAGAGGGAAATTTAAAAAAAAAAAAAAATTGAAATGAAAAATTGAATTCAAAAACTCAACAGCCAAATGTTTTGGAGCCACTTTGTTGTTGAGAAGTTGAGTGAGGATGTGCAAATATATCGGAAGATCTTCATCTGCAAAAACAACAAACTCAAGTCTTTTTCTATAAATGAAGAGTACGAAGCCTTAAGAAAGGGGGGGCTTCTCTTCGTCTGGGTCGAAGGAAAAAGGAAAAAACTGAAGAAGAAGAGAAAAAAGTCAAAAAAAGTGAGAAGAGAAGGAAGAGGGGTTTCGGTGCTCTGGGAATAGAAAATCAGAAAGAGAGCAGGTTTTTTTCCTTTTTGCTGATTTGCTGCAGAGGGGAAAATAGAACATAAGGAAAGAGAGCAGAGGGAGAAGACTTCTCCCGTGAGAGAGGACGTGCGGCCAGAAAGAGGAAAAGACAAAAGAAAAGGAAAAAGGAGAACAACGCACTGTTCATCTTCCTCGACAGCACCTTTCTCGCCGGCCATCGCCACTCGTCCGTGAGCCCCCACGCCCAACGCCGCCGCTTGTTCCGTCCAAACACCGGAGCTTCGCTTGAGCACCAGCATCGCCGCTCGTCACCCCCGACGACTGAGCCCCTGCCACTCCACTCGCCGACCCAGCCGCCGGACGCCTCGCTGCTCCACCCCCGACGCCCGCGCCAGTAGCCTGCGCGTCAGCTGCAGTTCGTCCGAGCCTCGCACCGCCTGTGCCCGACGCCGGCTCCACGCCCGAACAGGACCATTTGCTGCCTCCTCTGTTTTGCTGCAGGTCTGGTTACTGCCGAACCTCGCCGGAGCTCCAACGGACAGCCCTTGTTCCGAACGGCAACCCATCACCGAACCACCAGCTGCTCCTCGCCATTCCTCAAGCCAACCGTGAGTTGGACTAGGTGATTTTCTAGATATTTGATTTCATGTTTTTTTATATATTCTAACTTGATTTGTTTTGATTTATTTTTATCATTAGGAAATTTGTCATATTGAGTTATGATAATAAAAAATATTGACCCGCGAGACGTCGGGTTAGATTTTTTATTATTTCGACTTTTTATGGCGAAATTCATGAATTTCTTTGCATCATTGATTCATATTAAAATGCCATTGATTTACATTGATGGATTTTTATTTTAGCGTGTTATTATTTGCTCATCACATATCATGCATTATATTAGATATTTAGGTTTATACTCATTTCACATTTGAAGCAACGTATTTTAGTTTCTTTTTAAGATTCATGTAGAATTAGGATGATTTTCCTTTAATAAAACCAAAACACAAAAAAAATATTAAAAAAACAAAAACAAAAAATGTTATTTAGGTTATATAGATTTCATAATGTACGCACCACATGTTGCGCTTTATTTAGGTTAATGCTTTAATATTCTCGTCGTGTAATTTTTAATATTAAAAAAGGCCGAAGATTAGTATTGCATCATTATCTTTTAAAGTCATTTAAAAAAGAAAACACAAGAAGATCATTTCCTTGGTTAGTTAATAGGTTAATTCATAATTAATCTCATTTCATATCATCATTATTTAGCATAGGTTGCATATATGCATTAAAAATGAATCATCATTAAAATAAAATAAAAAAAGAGCATGCATGTAGAAATACCATGTCATCCATCTCATATCATGTAGCACATGCATATTTAGGATTATAAAAATTAGATTGCATACATATAGTGATAAGTTTAAGTCATACCATATGAATTGCATCTCGCATGTCATTAAAATAAATTCATGCATATTAAGTTTAAATTAAGATTGCATATAATTAACATTTAAAAAAGAAAAAGAAAAATTAGGTGTCGTGTCATTTAGAAAATTATGTTTAGGGCATGCATTTTTATTAGCATTTTTTTTATTGAATGTTATTTTAGTGATTGTGCACTCGCATGACTACCATTTGCATGTTAGTAGCTTAAGTTAAAATTAATCAACATTGCCTGCAAAATATTTTTGAAATTAAAATAAAAGGTACCGAAAGGGCGTTAGACTAATCTAGCGTAATCATGTCCCCGACCTACCGAATCTCTCGTTCGCAAAAGTAAAGTATTCTCCCATACTTTACTTGGGTTTCTAACCAACCCTAATTGGTTAGTGGTGGCTCCAAATTGAAATTGCATGTTTAAATGAGTTAATTTCTATCAAGTCGCGATTGGTAGGATTTGGGAGAGTCCGTGCCAAGTCTTTGGACTTAGTAATCTATTAACCTAAACTTTAGGATTGTCCCTGAAAATTTAGGTCGCGACAGACTTTACCTAATTAAGCCATCACCAAGAGGAGAGAAATTAAATATTTAGGACCCTCTCTCCGACACTAATCTACAATATTTTTGGCAGGCAAATGGTAAGTCATCTCTCCTCCCCTTTGGCCTTAAAAATAGGAGCAATGCTAACAGAAGAATGACGTTATTGATTGAGAATGACGGTAAAATATCAACCACCCCTATTATGGAAAAAAAATATTTCCCACGTTCTCATTTTCCATTATGAAATTGCATCGTCATTCTCATGAAAGTGGCGTCTGCTGCCTTAAATCCCTCCCCTCAACCAAACCCTTGAGAATGACGGTAAAATATCAACCACCCCTATTATGGAAAATAAAAAAATATTTCCCACGTTCTCATTTTCCATTATGAAATTGCATCGTCATTCTCATGAAAGTGGCGTCTGCTGCCTTAAATCCCTCCCCTCAACCAAACACTTTCCACATCTCTCTCTCTCTCTCTCTCTCGCCATGGCTCTTTGCATCTCGAAGTTCGTCATATTCTCTCTCCTCTTTACCTCCACCATTCTTGACTCCGCAAGCTCTCGCACCTTCGCGCGAAGCCTCTTCCCGCAAGAGCTCGGGCTCAACAAGGAGAAGCTGAGCCACCTCCACTTCTACTTGCACGACGTTGTGAGCGGGCGAAACCCAACTGCCGTGCTTGTCGCCGAGGCCAAGACGACCAACACTTCGGCCACTGGATTTGGCGCCATTGTCGTGATCGACGACCCGTTGACCGAAGGCCCCGAAGCAAGCTCCAAGATCGTCGGCCGAGCTCAGGGACTCTATTCGTCTGCATCACTAAACGAAGCCGGCCTGCTGATGGTGCAGAACTACGTCTTCACCGAAGGGAAGTACAATGGGAGTACGCTCAGCGTCCTTGGCCGGAACGCGGTGTTCTCCAGCATGAGGGAGATGCCAATAGTTGGCGGGAGCAGGCTTTTCGGGTTCGCACGCGGTTATGCTCAGGCGAGGACGCATACAGTCAACCCCCATACTGGGGATGCCGTGGTGGAGTACAACGTTTACGTCTTCCATTATTGATCATGTTCCTGAGCTGTTGCGGAAGGAGGTCATTTTAGCTAAAAGGTCCTTAACTTGCATTCCCAATTGCACTTTACCAAACCACACTATTTGCCACACAAAAAAGGTCAATTTTGGTTATTATCGACATGTGATAGATTTAGTCGATGATGGAAAAATTTGATCATTTATGAATAGATTTATAGATGACTTGAGAGATCAACAGCTAGAAGGAATTGACAAAAATAGAGTTGACAATCTTGGTTGCAAAACCATCAACATAGTGGAATAAAGCAACTATCGAGATCATATAGTCAAAGAAACCATCAAGATAGTGAAGCTAATGAAATCATCAAGGTAATGGAGTCAATATAACCATTCAGTAACCGTTTGAAGCCCCCATTGATAATCGTCAATTGTAAGCTTTAAACATCGTACTCTTCAAAGACCTCCATGGATAAACAAACATGTTCTTTTTCAATTTATGCAGTGTAGTTATAATTTTTAGACTCGCGTCGTCAATTAAAATATGGCGTTATTCTTAAATGTAGATTCCAAATTTGCATCGTCAATTAAATTCCAATTTGTATCTTTGCTATATATCCCAAGTGCTTTATCATCGATTAAATTTTGGCGTTGCATCTTCACGTTCTCATGCTTTATGGCCAATTCAATTTCAGCATAATTTGTGTTTGTTTGGTTCCATTTGAAGTGATTACTCTACGAGCTTTGTCATCGATTAATTCCAACACAGTTTGCGTACTTTAGTTTTGTTTAAAGTGAAGTCATTGATTTTCTTATTTGCCTATGATATTTCCTATCATAAATCGCCACAGGGTATATGTCCACTAATAAAACTGAAGAATGACTTTCAGCATAAGATATTTGTCGCAAAGTCGAATTCCAACTAAACACATATGTAATATAATCCCAGATTACCCAGAAAACATCTAGTCCAAACGTTTCAGTGGCTTCTCTATTCTCAATAATTCTCCACATATCAATGGCGTTATCATGAACAGTCAGAGTTACATTACGGACGCGAGCATTGGTGGAGCTTAGCGGCGACTTCCAAAAATCCTCGCGAGCAGAACCGCTGACGAATTTCTAATACAACTGCGGCAAATAAAACCGTCACTAAAATGGTAATTTCTTGTAGTTCGTCCGCGGCAAGTAGAATCATCGATCGAGAGAGAGAGAGAGAGAGAGAGAGACAAAAATGGCAACTGTCCGGCATCGCTGCTGGCGGCGCAGAACAGTCGGCAAGCGAAGAAGGGTGTGACGTTGCAAAGGGAAGAAGCAAAGCAAAGAAAGGGAGAGGAGAGGAGAGAGAAAGACCCTCGGTCATGCATGGATGGATAGGTTTTTCTGGGTTAAACTTTTTTCTGTAGCAAGCTCACATTAGGTGACATAATATTGGCGTGATGAAGGACCGTTGAAGAGGGCGGGCCAGAGGAAAACAGGCACCTTCCCGTCCTTATTTTGGTCGTGAATCTTTTTATTCTTTGTCTTCAATTACTGAAACCTTTTGCGTGTTCGAATGATCATCCTAAGTTGTTGCATGATGTGCGTATAAGATTTGTTGTTCCATCACCGGATCGGATGATGCTTTAGCTTCATTCTCTTCACCCCCACCCCCCCCCACCCAAAAAAAAGAAAACCAAAAACAATGAGCCTCGTCTACAGTATTCATAAAGCAGAGAAGATGGGGTAAGAAGGCCGGAATGATGTATTTTCCGGGTGGGCCAAAAGCCCAGTTCATTACAAAAGGCCCAACATTATTGCAATATGGGCCGTAGTGTGAGACTCGGACTTTACCCCTTTTTATTATCAAAACAAGAATTGAAATGGATATCCTTTAGTTTACACGAGTATTATTGACATCAACTCAAATTCCCTAATTGATACCAGCTTGGGATAAATTCAGAGGCTAAGGCAGGCAAACTTGATACGTTATAGGGCAGTTTGGAGTCTGGTAGTTTTTTGAAAAAAAAAAGGTGCAATGCTCTTGCTAGGAGCATGGAATGGTCTATCTAATTTCTCCTCGAGAATTCATCATCTTTATATATTATGTCATGCCATACAGTGACATGGTGGAAATGTTGGAACCTATGTTGTACTGAAAAGCACGCATACCATGATACACGACACATACATGTGCCCCTGGACTAGTCAAGAATCGGCAAAACTATTGTGCTCGTGAAGCATTCAAATTGGAATATTGCTTCAGATAAGGGCAGATCAGTAAATGAAGTGTCCGTCTCTAGGATTGACAATAACAATCTCCACCCCTGTGGTGTATGTAACTCTTGTTGATGATGTAGCAATTTGTAAAGAAGGGAACTAGTCTAATTCATGATATGAGAAGCATTTCACAAGTGCTTTTGATGTAGGTGCATTCAATAACACCCTCATTTTGATCTATTTCAATCTCAGATGAAATCTAACATGCATGGTGGGATCCATGAGATGTAACGAGGTGTGTTAGATATTTTATTAGTAAAACATGTATGTTTTTGGAAAGAAACTCAAGTAACCTATAACAGCAACTTTTGAAATTGTTTTAACGAACTTGTTTGCTAACTTCATAAGAGTTGAGCCGAGACAAAATGGGAGAGACACGGTCAAGTAGCCCATAGTGCACTAAATTCTAGTTGTACCTAAACAGGTTTCGAACATCGGATAACAAGACACATTTGGTTCCATTTCCAAAGAAGGGGGTCAATTGTTCCAAACCGCATTGCTTTTATCTGAAGAATTGAGATTATTTAAGAGCAATTATAACGGAGCTTATTGTTAAAATCCTTTTTGATAAGATCATTGTTATAATAATCAGACTCATATGAGACCCATGATGAGTTTTCACACGTTTCTTTAAGATTTGATCGGATTTCACTCCTGTGCATCATTTCTAGAAGGAACTTATAGACAGTATTGCCCTACACATGCCCTGCCGGCCAAAAAGGGAATAATACTATAATGGGCGTGCAGATGCACGCGCGTCTCTGTTAGTTTCATTTTGTAAATCTGGAATGGTCGAATCTTAATGGGCCACATCATGGGCCTTACTGTAAAGCTCATATTGCCTTTGAGTGTCAGTCAAGGTTGGGACCATGGCTGCTCTCTCTCTCTCTCTCTCTACTTTTCTCTTCTTGTTTCCTTACTGGCTGCTTTCTCGAGTTCCTCGCATTAGTATTCTAGAAATTTCTTGTCTTGCCCTTCATTTTTTTCTTTATGCTTTTTTTTCTTTTTCAATTGAAAAATAATTATAATCATAAACGTTCCATAATTACGGCAACTGCTTTTTTGAACGAATCATCATCAACTTTGACACAATGCTGATAGGGTCAAGTTTACTATTAATATTGTATGGCGTTGCACAGCCGAACCATGGCAGACAAACCCCCAAGGCCGAGAAGCAACCAGGAGACTTGTACCTTTAATCGGAGGGGCCCCAAGCCATTTTAAAAGTATATACCCTATATTAGTAGGCCAATCGGCTTGGTAATTGAAACTTCTCATCCTATTGTGAAGGTTACTTAAAAATTGAAGTAATGTAATCCATGACCTCGTTGTCTCTTCACCCTTCTTGATAATTGTTTCTCTTAAAATGATCATTTGTCAATTGAAAGATTTACGATTTGAATTATAACTGTTTATATAAATTTCGTTGCATTCACATGTCAACTTTTGAGTTTCACACTATACACGTTATACTTTTCAAACTAAGGGAATGGTGGCTTCTAGATTCCTATGTTATTTCCTTTCATAAATTTTTGGAAACGTACTTTCTCTTTTTAAGTTCTAATCTTAAGGGGAAAGTTATAAGCGGACACGCAACGAATACTTTTTCTTTGTTTGTCGGAAGCCAGATAAGAAGGTTGGTGGACAATAGCATGCGGGTACTTAGGAAACGTGATCTTAGTGCTGTAACGACCCATGAAATTCATCCGAGAAAGTTACCTGCCAGAGCATCCATTTATCGCACGTACCACATCTCAGCTGACCCCATCATGTATACGTTCTTGTCGATCTCCGCATATAATCTGGTACCCGACCTTGCATCTGGAATGCTAATTTTTGCCGTGGAACTAATGAGATAGCATCCAACAATTTCAACGAACTGAGGATCTGACTCGAATCCCCAGTCAAATAAAATAACATAAGTTAGGAAAGTGGGTGCAGCGAAGGAGGACACTAACGAAAGCTCGCGATTTGATGAATCTCTCTCTTTTTATTTTCCACGTGGCGACAGGGCACGGTCGGTCGACAATGCACGGCTCCCCAGGCATTGAAGAACGAGAAGGTGCCGATGAGACTCTCCTCCGAAAGTCCTGTGTTCGCATCACGTTTGCGATCCGGAGATTTGGTCATTTTGTCAACCTTGTGTTTGCCGTGAGTTGACTTGATTTCTCGCACATGCAGTGTTCACATGGAAGTCCTCAAGGGAATCATCGCCACCGACGATGAAGAATCGCTCCATTGATAACGCGTTCTTTGCTAGAGGTGATCGGATTCAGGATGGGTAGGGTTTAGATCTGAACTCTGTATCCGACGCTGTTATAATCGATTCCCCTTTTATAGACCCCGTACCTGACTTTATTTGTATTGGATCCTGTACCCGATTCACTATATTTTTTCGGTTCGATTCCAGGATCAATTCTGTTTCCATTGGAACCTATTTTGTAATCTTCCAATATCCTATACGACTTCGAATTTTATATTAATCTTGTACTTCTCATTGTGATGAAAATATGAAAAGCATACCTCATAATGTACATGTTAATTTTTACTAGTGCTTTTAGTCTTAACAAAAAATCAGTAAGCACATTCTTCTTTCCAGTTATATGTTTAGTTTCAAAAGAATGTTTTGAAAGCCATTTTGCCCATCGAAGCAATTTAATCATATTAATTTGTATTGAAACATTAAGCACTTGTAATAAATAAATACATTAACTTTTTGACTAAATGAAAACTTAAGGATCCACACGACTAAATATAATAAATAAAATCGTAAGATAAAGAATTAGCAACAACCATGAGTCTAATATTAATCTTATTTCCACAACTACTACATGAAACTACTTATTTATACAAACATAAATCCACCTACAAAAGAGAAATTAGGCAAGTTAATCCATGTGGTTTCTGGCAACGACGAACATTGTCCATCCGTCGAATGATGCAAGAGGGAGCCAATGAGGGAGGGAAGCAAATGAGAAAGAGGAACAATGAAGGAGAAGTGCCGTGCGTGTTTGAGAGGGCAAAGAGGAAAAACGCCATGTGATTGTGGGAGTAAAAATAGAAATAAGGGGCAAAAATAGGATTTTTGACATATACTTACAAAACCAATTCCTAAACCAGTTCCAAAACTAGTCCGAGGACACAATCGGACCTAATTCCCGGACCGGTTTAAACCGGTTCCGAATTTTAGGAACCGGTTCCCGACCCTATTTTTTGAGTGGACCGATTCGGTTCCGAGTATACCTTGTCTTAATGCACACCCCTATTCTTTGCACCTAGAAAATGGTAGGTTACCTTACACCAGATGACCATGTCCCCCTCTCTTATTTGGTCTCCTCCCTTCAACTACTCCGCAGCTGAGTAACTTTCTTTATAAAAATCTCATTACTGTAATCTTCCACCGAAACCCATTTTCTCCATCTGCCTCCTCTATAAAACCCTCCCTTCAACCAAACCCTTTTTCGCGCCCGCCTTCTCTCTCTCTCTCTAGCCATGGCTGCTTGCATCGGGAAGCTCGCCATCTTCTCTCTCCTCTTTATGTCGAGCGTTTTCGTCTCGGCGAACGCGCACGGCTTCGCCCGGAGCCTCCTCCCGCGGGAGCTCGGGCTCAAGAAGGAGAAGCTCAGCCACCTCCACTTCTACTTCCACGACATCGTGAGCGGGAGCAAGCCGACCGCAGTGCGCGTCGCCGAGGCCAAGATGACCAACTCGTCCACCACGGGGTTCGGCGCCGTGGTCATGGTCGACGACCCGCTGACCGAGGGCCCCGAGATGAGCTCCAAGGAGGTCGGGCGGGCGCAGGGGATCTACGCGCTGGCGTCGCAGAACGACGTGGGGCTGCTCATGGTGCAGAATTACGTGTTCTCCGAGGGGAAGTACAACGGGAGCACGCTGAGCGTGCTGGGCCGGAACGCCGTGTTCTCCGGCGTGCGGGAGATGCCGATCGTCGGCGGTAGCGGGCTCTTTCGGTTCGCCCGCGGCTACGTCCGGGCGAAGACGCACACGTTCGACCTCAAGACCGGGGACGCCTGCGTGGAGTACAATGTCTACGTCTTCCATTACTGATCCTCGTTCGCGAGATGTCTCTCAAGGCCTCTTTCTAGAAAGATTTCTCGTAGTCTAGCATGAGGGCCGTGTTGTTTATCTTGTTTCTTCGGTATCTAGTTTTTATTTTTCCATTTTTGCAGTCACAGATGATCTTTGCATTGCTATCTACTTTACCAAAAGATAAATAAGGATAACTTATTTTATAAAATAACATGATTACCGGAACGATTTATAATGCAAATCGATGAGGGACAAACTAATTATAGAATGCACTTATTTTATAAATGTAGCAGATCGACGGCGATGAAAGGCAAAAAAGTTTTAAAAAATGATGGGTTGAGTTATCCAACATTCCATTCTCATCGAAAATGATGTAAATGAAAATGTTCGTCTGGGAGATATTAATTATGGAATGGTTGAATAGAAGAGACTCACTGTGGAGTAATGCCCATGATAATGAAATTGGTCTTCAAAGTGCATATATCAAATAATTTTTGAGATTATAAGTGGGCATTAAATCAAGTGGATCAATATAAAACAATCGATTTTGTTATAAATTAGCATTTCCGGTCGCTCTAATAGACCCCATACTAATCCCACTTCGATCAAAAATAAAAATAAAAATCCCACTTCAGTACATAATGGAATCCACACTAATCATTTAGGAGATGAGTTGGATTGCGTGCCGATGACTATGACGAGCACTTCCTGCTAGCTTACAAAATAAAGTGTACCTTAATTAATTGTTTATTCAAGAAAGATTAAAATCCTATCTAAAGAGTAAGTTTAGCATCTTTGATTTTCCAACATTGAAACCCTAATCCTAAATCCGCTAATCTCATTACATACAAAAATCAATGTATATCATAATCTGATCATTACATTTTATTTTCGGTATGCAATTAAATGACCACGTTACTCACTCAATAAAGTAAATGACACAAAGTGATTATCGAATTTTGGCTCAATATACAATGTGGTCCTGAAACTTTAGCTCAATATATAATATCATTCCTAAACTTTTTAATTTGTTAAATGTGGTACATGGGCTTTTGGTCCATGTTCAAATCCAACTATTACATTTTATTTTTGGTAAATAATTGAATGACCTTGTTATTCTTTTGTTAATCTCTAGCACTCTGGCTTCTTTCCATTAATTACTCCGCTGAAAAAATTTCATTTTGAATGATGATATGTTCCAAAAATTCGAGTTATGTAATTTGTATGTTATGAGGGTTGGTGCTAAACAGTTATTAAATGTCGTGCAACTCATTTAATATATTTACGATATTCACGTGCGATTTCTATTTGCAATATGTGGCATCATTTCGTACATTGATTTTTTAAATCAAACCCTCATAAATCCGAAATTTCACTATTGTTTTTTTTCTACCAAAACCCATTTTCTCCATTCCCCTCCTTTATAAAAAGCCTCCCCCCACAACACCACCTTTTGCCCATCACTCTTGTCTCCAATATGGCTCTTTGCATCACAAAGCTCGTCATCTTCTCTCTCCTCTTCACTTCCACCATTTTATTTACCGCAAATTCTCACACTTTCGCAAGAAGCTTGCTTCCCGAAAAGCTTGGCCTCAAGAAGGAGAAGCTGAGCCACCTCCACTTCTACTTCCACGACATCGTGAGCGGCCGCAACCCGACCGCGGTGCGCGTGGCCGAGGCCAAGATGACCAACAAGTCTGCCACGGGGTTTGGCCTCGTCGTCATGATCGATGACCCATTGACCGAGGGCCCGGAACTGAGCTCCAAGGTCGTCGGCCGTGCTCAGGGGCTCTACTCGTCCGCCTCGCAGAACGACCTCGGCCTGCTGATGGTGCAGAACTACGTCTTCACCGAAGGGAAGTACAACGGGAGCACGCTCAGCGTCCTCGGCCGGAACGCGGTGTTCTCCGAAGTGAGGGAGATGCCGATCGTCGGTGGGAGCAGGCTCTTCCGGTTCGCACGCGGGTACGCTCAGGCGAGGACGCACTTGCTTGACCTCCAGACCGGCGACGCGGTTGTGGAGTACAACGTTTACGTCTTCCATTATTGATCATGCTCAGGAGCTGTCGCCAAAGGAGGCCATTCTAGCGAAGGAGTCCTTAAGTTTCATTTCATATGGCCGTACTCTCTGCTTGCCTTTTTAAGCTTTATCTGTTAATTATTTCCGGTATTAGAGATATTCTTGCACTGTTGATTGTACTTTTTGAAGACCCCAGAGTAATAATCATATTCCCCAAATTAATGGAGACCTGCCTGCAGTGGATGCCAAAGATTAAAGTGCTTGTTGGGACAGACTCGTCAGTAATTAATGTTACTTAATCGGATTTCGAGAGTTAAAAGACGACAAGTCGCTGTGGTTTAACCCACCCGCTGTGAGCGCGCTGGCTCGGGCGGACGTCCCCATCCCGCATGGGGGGTCCGATTATTCATGCGCTCAATTTGCACGACTTAAGTTTGGCACCGTGGGAGGTGAGTCCCTGTACTAGCATCGTCCCAGGTTTACGTCGCCGACTGCCGGCTATATAGCGATCCGGGGTCATCAAAAAAAAAATCATGTCGTCGATGGCATGCCTTGTGATCTAAGCCAATTTTGAGCGCTTTGAAATTTGCAGGGACTTTAAAGAAAGTCAAAGATAACAATAAAAAAGAGGGAGATAGAGAGGAATGAATCAGACCTGGGAAACGAAGAAGCACAGATTATAGGAGGAGGAAGAAGAGGAAAGTGAGGAAATAATCAAAGAGTACAGAAAAGAGGAAGTTAATACTCTTCGCATATAAATTACTTATTTAAATTTTTCACAATCATCTATTTCATAAGTGATCTCCGTGACATCGATTGGTTGTCAAAAGAATAGTTCTCTAGAGAGAAAAATTCTCTTCAATGAGTATCAGGGAAATGTAAAAAGCAGTCATGCTTTGTTCATTTGACATACGACAATGGCGGGTTTCGAGCAACAAATTCTTATGCCACATTAACTCGATCGTCTTGAACAGTACATGTTAGGATTATAAGATTGGACATGAAATAATTCGAAATAGTTAGGTTTGGGCATAAATAGGGATGGGTATTGATGTGTTGGAAACATGATGCTTTTCCTGTCTCGGCGATGGTAGCAATTAGGAATCTGAAAACTATGATAATCTAGGACCGATTGATTACTAACTGACTAACTAGGCTTGAGACTGATTGTGTTATCAATTGATGAAAAGAGAAGGCAGAACTCGAAGCTTAAAACCAAAAATGTCATGGGCCCCCCAAAAGGAGGAAAGAAAAATCAAAGAGCCTTGATATTATTCGTTAAGTAAATATCATTGACGGGATATGGCCCGTATTCTAGTAGTCCAAAATCTCTGGAAAAATGGTCGGCAGGGAGATGTCCACCCAATGTGCTGGAATCAATCAGCTTCACAAGAACTTCGATCGATCTGATCAGCCGTTACATCGAAACGTCTTACTTGTCGATCATGGGGCCGCGTGTGCTGTCGGCCGTCCGATCTAAAGCTTGCCAACGTCCACCGTCTTGAGCACATACGTGCTTTAGCTCACGACAGGGTAGACATGGCCGACTCGAGTCAATTCAACCTCGCAAATCAACCAATGTCAAGAGAGGAACCAAATTAAGCAGTGCAAGACACGCAGAGATATTTAACCCAATTGACGGTTCCTGGTCACAACCGCACGTTTTACTTATAATCGTTGCCAAGAGAAGTCAAGAGTCAGCTAACTTACCACGTCCTCCACGTTAAGTACTTAATTAGATGTTTTCCAGGCGCTAATTTGAAGTTTTTCTCGTTGATTCCGCCAAAGAAGAAGGAAAAGTCTTGCAGTGTCTCTTACTTTGTTTGATTTGACCAACTACAGTGGCAAATTCAAGATGCCGACCATTGTAGCAAGTCGAACCTCTGCCGAATCCGAGGTTGCTTTTTGAGACAAATACATCTTATGCCATATACACATATCAGTTTCTTGAATAACACGAAAGAGGTGTGCCGAAAATCGTTTGATCATAGAAAATTTGATTGAGGAATTACGGATATCATTCACTGTACGTTTGATTAAAAATTTGGTGCGAGTGATGTTAATAAGTATAATTCATTGATGAAAAAAATATGCAAATACACCGTAAGTTTTGTCTAATTAGGAATGGCGAAATTAAGAACCCCCTATTTGGACCGACACGGGTCCAAGTGAATATAGACAATATTCTCGTTAAATAGGCCAAAAAGGAAAAGGAAGAAGCTGGTCCCCGTCCCACTGGGCACGCATTTTCATGGTAGCTATTCTTCGTGATGTAAACTTGTTGGGGGGACCACAGAAAAAGTGAGGAGACGGCCAAGTTTGGATGCCATTTTTTTCCTTCTTTCAGGCCAAGCATAGAATTTTTGCAGATCTCATGCTAATGGGTCGGTCCCGTCCGTCATCATTTCCGCGAATAAATTGTCATTTAACGAAGAGTTGAATTACGAAAATATGGCCACTCTAACCCGCAGATTCAAGCATTACTCAAGAAACAAACGAAGAAAAATGCGCTCAAATGAGGAATTTCAATGGTCTTCGTACAAATATAATGCCAGTTGCCGCGCAATCGGACACGAAGATCTACTGTGATTGGTTAGGGAGCTAAAGAATTCAAAAGCCTATTTGAAATTGACAAAAGATGGTTGTGTGTTATAGATGATACATGGGAAAACAAGAGCTATTGATTTTAAGGAAAATAGTCCAAAACATCCTGAACCTACTACACTTTTGTTAAATTAGTCTTTAAGTCTTATTATTTTGTCAAATGAGTTATAAATATTTTGACAATTTACCAATAGAGTACGTCAAGCTGGAAATCACTAACCCACACGCAACATGGCATGTCCGGCATTAGCGTGAAATATTTTTATAATCTTTTGGATTTTTTCTGAATTGTTTTCTGAATTTTTCTTTTCTTTGTGACAAATCATCATCTATCATAGGCAAGAGCTGACAGACCCTCACTAGTCACAACCAAGGGCTTCGACCCTCACCAAGTCTAGGCGAGGGTTTGCAACCTCACCGGACTTAATAGAAAAAAAAATAGAAAAAAATTCATTTTTAAAAAATATGTATATTTAAAATAATCAACTTTAGCAATTTCTGGTTAAAAATTAATAGGATAGACTCAATTGGCAAATTTTCAAAAGGTTTAAGACTTAATTAATAAAATTGAAAGTTTTAGGACTTGATTGGCAAAAATTGAATCTGTTTGACTTTCGGAACAATTTTTCGGGTGATTTTCAATGGTTTAGAGATAAGTTTGTTCACAAAATTCTTTGACGTATTGTTGAGATGTTTGGTCAAGTCCCATAACGAGCGAAACCCTCACTTTGTGTTGCCAAGACATGCACTCAAGGAAAAGGTCTTTGCAATCGAAGTAAGCTGAGGAGCCAAGTGACAACTAATTGAGTGCCAGCACGCTTGTGCTATCAATCAGAAGGCAGTTGATGCCTTTCGAACCGCTTTATAATGCGTGCTAACGTTTGATTGTAGTTAGTGCACTTGACTAAATAAAAAGGACTTTTCTCACTTGTTTAGTAAGTCAAGTTTTTGGCCTTAACTTGCTTGTGACAACGACGTCGAGTTGGTAGTGGAGAAAGGCTCAGCCTTCAGGCAAGCCGGCAAGCCGCCAGTGGTGTAATATGCAGTGAGTTTAGTACACCCCACCAAAACGGATCCAAAAAAAAAAAACAGTGTATGCGGGACTCACAAGGGATTGCTAGTGATATACTGGAGGAAGGTTGGGATGATGTCAAGTGCGCATGGCCATTATGGGCTGGGCCATTCCTAGATGGGTCTGCTATGGTGCCTCTGAGGAATCAATACACGAGAGATTTGATCTCTAGAGTAGAGAAAGGCACATGGCATTGATTAGAGATGAGTATGGTCCGGATGGGCAATTCCCAACTGAGAACCGGAAACCAATCCCCATATCCTTCAAAATTGCATCCATCAATTAACATCACGGTGAACCTAATTTATATGTAAAACATTAAAGTTTGTTCAATTTTAAATTTTGGGTTGAACATCTCCGATTGATCTCCTCCATCCTTTTCATTTGTTTATTTTGTTTTGACTAAGAAAGCAAGTAAATTGATTATTAAAATGAACAAAAAGTAGGGGGTTTAATCCTATTACACATGCAAGAGACAAAATCAGTCTTAGGGCGCCCATGACAAAATTTCTATTCCAGAAATTGATTTCTAACCAGAAATTAATTTTTCAATTTTTATTCCCTGGACAAGTTTCTAAGCAAAGAAACCTGTTTGATAACAGAATAAAATTTCTATTTCTAGGAATAAAAACCGATTAGATAACAACATAGGAAATTCTCAAATACAAAATAATAGTTGAAATAATACTAATACATTACAAAATTTGAAAATATAATTTCATGGAATTTTCAGCATATTATTATCTCTTGCCATTTTATTGGCAATGGTTTTCCTAAGCATATTTATTTGGTTTCCCTCCTCGGTCAATGTATCATTTGCAAGCTCATCCTATGTAAGTTCAAACAAGTACTGCGGAAGCATGAATATGGGTGCCATCAATGGCGCCTATACAACCTTGTCATTTTATCAAAGACTGATATTATACAAGATTATCAATAAAATAAAATTGATGGTGTAAAGGAATATATGAAAATTCTACCTTGAAGTAACGTTTATGGTTAGGAACCAATCGGGGGAAAATCGATTTATTTTGATTCTCGAATTGAATCAGTCCGGTTGCTCATCCATAATTTCTTTATTGTTGCTCAATGAACCTTTAATGGCCCTTGCATAGCAAAGAGAGATTCTCTTGAATCTCTTGCCTTCGAATTAAAATTCAAGATTGTGTAACAATCTAACTATTTTGATTTTGCAAGAATTTTGAATCAAAGAAATAAGGTTAAATTTCTAGACAATTTTTTATTCATCTATTGTGTAAAAACTTTTTCTTCAACTAGCCATGTGGCCTTTCTAGGAGGAAAGAACCCCATTGTTTTTAAGTAAGCATTTAAGAACTTTGGTCGTTTTTGAAAATTGGGGACCCATTCGATTGCCTTTCATCCTAAAGAGAAAGTTATAAAAAAAAAATTTGAAAAAAAAAAACACGAGCAAAATAAGAAAAAGACAATTAGCAATAATTTGTGAAGTTGTGGTTATAAGTGAATTAAGTTAGCAAGAAAGTATAAGGTTCTTTTATATGGTTTGATTTCAGCTTCTGATTTCTATTTCAGAAATTGAGAAGTTAAAAATTTCAGCTTCTGATTTCTTCGATTTTTCTATTTCTGGAATAGAAATCTGTTTCAAAAAGAGAGAAATTAAATTGCGTTACTAAACGGATTTCTGTTCCAAACCTGTTCCAGGGAATAGAGAAACAAAGAAATCGAGAAATAGAAATTTTGTCATGCGCACTCTTAATATCCAATACTGCAAATATATATGTACATATATATTGGTCGAAAAACTACAAAATAACTAAGTAATATATACTAGTCCGGATAAGCGGTTCCATGCTCCAAATCTCGCCAAATCTAGCAAATTGGAACCGGGAACCAAACCAATCCTTATGGGAACCGTCAGTTCTGGGGCGGTTCAGTCTAGTTCCGGGCGGTTCCCAGTTCCTTTGCACACCCCTTACACTAATATATTGAGTACTAGTTTTCCGTCTGGGGAGTAATGTTTGAGATCATGTGAGTTCCAGTGCACGAGTGCTGCTCTCTGTAGCATCTGGGGTTTCTGTCAAACTGAATGGTGCGGATGTGCGGCGAGTGATCTCTTCGTGCTTCTTGGCTTGACTATTTCCAGCCTAGTGATGAAGATGAGGGGAGTTGCGAGTTGCTTTGTGATGGATCAAATTGGCCCCCATCATGGTTTTTTTCACGAGTAGTTTGAGTACATTGAAGTTGCTCTTCGACACATTGCATGGACTTAACTGTTCCTCCTGCCTCATAGCCTTCATCAGTAATTGTTCTGCTTCAATCTAGTTAGTCCATTGCCCTGCATTTTGTTCATAGTTGGCCTATGCAGCAGAGTATTATGAACTTTGACATTGATTTACATTGTAGGATCACATTATGGTACATAACCAGCAACTTGGTCTGACGGCAGTTTCTTTATATTTTGTTTGTTCGCTTACCCATAAATTTGGAGGATTATCTTCATAGGATTTTGTCTGCTTCAATCAACGTTTCGGCTTTAGTAATTATACTTGAGAAAGTAGTAGTTCTGAGTCTGTCTTGGCTATAGTTCGTCGTAAGGTTCTTTTCTCACTTGACAGCATAACTTTCCAAACCCCCCCTTCAGCATGGCTTACACGATTAAGTGAAGCTTCGTACTTGACCCGCTTCAAATGCACTTGAGATGTATATAACCAACTTTAAAATGAGGCGTTTCACTGTTGAAAATGTGTACAGGCATATATAATAGCCTGGTGAAAAAATTTGCATGAGAGTATGAACATCCGATCAGTACCTTCATACATGGGATAGTCATCCACCAAATCATCACCCTATTGCGAAGATTTATCTGTGAGGATCTTGATTGATTTACAAGCTAGGTTTCTAAAGCACTAGTCCTCAAGTTAAAGAAAAAAAATTTCATGAGGACAATGTAATATACAAATTTCACATTTCATCTGGAAAAATGAAAATAGGTTGGTGTTCCATTGCTACGTGTATTTCAATACACTACATTCAAGGAATAGAATGTTTGCATGCTCTTTGCTGGCCAGGAAAGGAAGATACTGCACAAGTTGTTGGCATTGCATATGCATTTTAACATCCATTTCTGCCGATTCTTGAATCTCAAAGCGTACAATGTGGTTGCGCCATCAAGACTAATCATAGTACAAGCTCTTTCAGTTGTTGCCTTCACTGTTACAGGGCCCAGTACCATTGGGGAAACGGTTCGGATGTTAGTTAAAATTTTAGTTCACCGTTACTTTTTATTCCTGTATGATGACACGGATGATTTATTGAGCGCCTGCATTGAACTGCCCTCTCTAACTTTGCGGCGCTTCAATGAACTGTCTAGTGTTAGCACCGTCTGAAGGATTTTTAATGTTTCTTCTTTGTTCAGGCTTCCTAATTTTTCCCCTTTTAACTTCACTGATACATGACGTATATTTCCCCTGGTACTAGTGGGACAACATTCGGATGCTGGAGTAAAAATTTAGTTCACTAGTACTTTGCATCATATAGGACGGCTCAAATGATTTATGGTGGGTGCATCTGTATTCATTTTCGTGTTAAACTTTCCTCTAACTTCCTGGCACTTCAACGAACTGTCAGTGCTAGTATGGCCTCAAAGATGATTATAATCGCTTCACTTTCAGGATTCCTTCTTCTCTTCTTGAAGTGATTAACCTTCTCACTTGAAATATGCATACTAAACAAACCTTGTTTGACCTGCTAAATGTGGAAAGTCATGTTATGCCTCTGGCATCTGTCATTAGTGCGGAGATGGTGGAACATTTATGTCTGTGCTGCATGGCGCTTCTGGTGTGAAACTTCAGGCTTGTTTAAGATGAGTTTTGGCTCAGCTCATCCCGAGAAGATGCTCCGTTGTAGATCAGGATCAAGAAGTATATGCCGTTATATATGACAAAACCTCCCAGAGAACCTATCAATACAGGTTTTGTAGTCTTGATAGTTAGCCTGTCGGCCCTAGGGTAAGATATTGCAAGTTTTGATAATGCCATGTGAAGAGGTTCCTCTTGTTCATGGCTAGAAACTTGCACTTACTAGAGCTTGGACACTGGACATAGATTTGTTAAGCTATAAGCGGGTTGGTAGAATGATAAAAGCAGGATGAGTTGTCGGCCCATTCCAAAGCGGGATGAGAGAACGACTTTTGCTTCTCCGCCTCTTTGTCTGGCTGAATTGCAACGCCCGTTATCCTAACCTATCGTGTCTGATGTCACCCAATTACTTCAGCAACACGAAGCCTCGTATATCTTTTGCATTTACGTCATCCTGGCTCCTATTCTTGTTCGCTCTGCACTTCGACTTGGCATCCCGACCATATCAGCTTACGAGAACCAATTATCTTTTACAGTTATGGATGAGTTATCGAGATGTGAGATAGCTCATATGCTCTCATTACTGTCCTCAAGATTTCATGCCTTGGTTTAGAAGTCTGTTGGGACAAAATATGTTGAGAATATGTCGAGTTTCGGCTCAAAAATTGGGACTTTCTTAATTCATATAGGTTTCCCATTTAAAGAGATTTCCTTTCCCACTGTTGGCGAGAGTTGTGTGTCAAGACAGATTGATTAGTCACTAAATTTGTATTGTATGATGTCCTTATCTTGAGGATCAACCAGATTATTAGCCTAAAATAGTGCACAGCCTAGAATAGCTTTGGTAATTTTTTCTACGTACAGCTATATATTTTTCGTATTCATTCAGCAAAGATGTAAGGAAGAGAGAAAAACATCTCTGTTCATCAACAACAACGTCCTTTTGCCATCACTCTGTCTCCGATATGGCTCTTTGCATCACAAAGCTCATCATCTCCTCTCTCCTTTTCACTTCCACCATTTTATTTACCGCAAATTCTCACACTCTCAAGAAGCTTGCTTCCGGAAGAGCTTGGCCTCAAGAAGCAGAAGCTGAGCCACCTCCACTTCTACTTCCACGACATAGTGAGTGGCCGCAATTCAACTGCAGTGCGCGTGGCCAAGGCCAAGATGACCGACCCATTGAACGAGGGCCCAGAATTGAGCTCCAAGATCGTCGACCTGGCTCGGGGACTCTATGCGTCCTCATCGCTGAGCGAGATCGGCCTCTTGATGGTGAAGAACTACTTCTTCACTGAAGGGAAGTACAACGGGAGCACGCTCAGCGTACTCGGCGGGAACGCTGTGTTCTCCGGCGTAAGGGAGATGCCAATCGTCGGCGGGAGAAGGCTCTTCCGGTTCGCGCGCGGGTACGCTCGGGCGAGGACACACTCGCTCGACCTCCAGACAGGCGATGCGGTTGTGGAGTACAACGTTTACGTCTTCCATTATTGATCTTGATCTTATTCATGGCCGTATTCTCTGCTCGCCTCTTTAAGCTTTTTCTATTAATTATTTCCGGTATTAGAGAGATTCTTGCATAGACCACAGACAATTTTTATTTGTTTTTTGTTAGTGATATTATAGTAGAGATTCTTTAGATTTTTCATAGAATATTATCATATGTTAGAAACAATTGTAATATTACTATTGATTTTCTATATCAATTAAAATTTCACGAATCTCCTTTGATTGTACATATCATGATTGATATATGTTACTTTAGGAAATCGTCTCATAAAGCCTATTTAATGACACATCGAAATACACACATATTCCTCAACTTACTATTCCGCACATTTAACTGTTTTAATTTTATTAATGAATGCAAACTGAACACTGTCCTAAGTCCATATGGGTTCTAAAGTCATTATACATGGCCCTAAAGATATCTTGTGAATGCAGCTTAAGCTCTACAGATGCATGCAACATGTGATGCGCTATACTTACGTGATGATTATTAAATTTTACGAGGTACCAAGATATAAGTCTTGTCCAAGCTTACTATCAAAATTCAAAGACATTATTTCAGTACATTTCACAACTTACTCAAATCACATACATAAAATCATGGACAGTGCGTGAGGCAATACCAGGGATTCGACCTTTCGGATTAAAAGTCAACCTTGATTAATGCAATATAATAATTAAGAATAATTCACACGCCCTAAAGGTTAATTACTAAATAACATGCAATTTATCGTAGAGTTAAATGACTATATAAAATGGTCACAAGTCGACTTACCTTAGAGGAGACCTACTGAAGCCGATGCTGGAAAACACGAACGAAGCAAGGGCCAATGGTAAGTCTCGAGCAATAGACCAGCGAAATGGGCTGTGCTTCGAATGGAGCAACGCAAGCCAAACTTGACGAGACCTTGCTGGCCTCCGGTGAAGCCTAGGGGTGTCAAAAACTGAACCGAAATCGAACCGAATCAAAAAATTCGGCTTTTTCGATTCCATTCTCATTAAAAATCGAATTTTTTTTATCGGTTAACCGAACCGAACTGAACTAACAAACCGATAAGAGCTTATTTCTTAGAAATGAAAAATATATACAACAAAAAAAAAAAAAAAAAAATGCAAAACCAAAAACTAAAAGCTGAAAACCAAAAACCAAACCAAAATTTCGATTCTGAAGTTTTTCCTAACAGTTCGGTTCGGTTCGATTTTTCAAAAAAACCGAACCGTTGACACCCCTAGTGAGGCTTGTTGAGCCTTGCCCGAAGCTAGCAAGGCCAACAAGGTCAACCCTAGTCAAACCTGGACAGAGCGAGCCTCGCCAGCTCTTGCTTATGGATGGTCGCCGACAATCGAGAAGGCTCATGACTCATTACATACGAAAATCTTAATTATTAAAAATGTATATCATGCAAATCCGATCATTACATTTTATCTTTGGTATGCAATTGAGTGACCACGTTACTCACTCAATCAAGTAAATGAGACAAAGTGGTTATCGAATTTTGGCCCAATATACAATGTGGTCCTGAAAGCTTTAACTCAATATACAATATAATTTCTAAACTTTTTAATTTTTTAAATGTGGTACATGGACTTTTGTTCCATGTTCAAATCCAACTATTACATTTTATTTTTGGTAAAAAATTGAATGACCTTGTTATTCTTTTGCTACTCTCTAGCACTCAGGCTTCTTTCCTTTAATTACTCCCATGAAATAATTTCAATTTGAATGATGTTATGTTCCTAAAATTCGAGTTACGTAAGTTGTAGGGTTGGTGCTAAACTGTTCTTCACCGCCTGACCTATTCTTTTTCTCCTCCTCCCGCAGCCTTGCTTTTTCACGTGCTTGCTTTTTGCCCACCAATTGCTTGTCGTTTTGCCAAGGTACACTTTGGACTTTTAGCTTCAGCGCCTCTCCATTTGGTGTGCTTTGGACTTTTTTCCATTTTAATTAATTTTTTAATTATTTGATTTGGGTTTGTTAATTTGTAATTTCATTTTTTTAATATTAAAAATTAATATACTATTTTAATATAATTGGTCTGGTCCGAGTAGGCAGGTGGATGGATCTGCACATGGAACAGGAGCCGTCCAGGTTCCGGTTCCAACTCAAGAACCACCGGTTCCGGGCGGCTCTGGTCCGGTTTCGAGCAATCCAGGCAGGTCCCGATTCTTTTGCACACCCCTAGTAGCAAGTCAAATCTTTGCCGAATCCGAGGTTGCCTTTTGAAACAAATACATCTTATGCCATATACACAGATCAGTTTCTCAAATAACACGAAAGAGGTGTGCCAGAAATCGTTTAATCGTAGAAATTTGGTTGATGGATTACGAGTATCATTCACTGTACATTTGATTAAAAATTTGGTGCGAGTGATGTCAATAAGTGTAATTCATTGATGAAAGAAATTTGCAAATACACCGTAAATTTTGTCAAATTAGGAATGGCGAAATTTAGAACCCCCTATTTGGACCGATACGGGTCCAAGTAAATGTAGACGATATTCTCGTTAAATAGGCCAAAAAGGAAAAAGGAAGAAGCTGGTCCCCTGTCCCACTGGGCACGAATTTTCAGGGTAGCTTTTCTTCGTGATGTAAACTTTTTGGGGGACCAGAGAAAAAGTGGGGAGATGGCCAAGCTTGGATGCCATTTTTTTCCTTCTTTCAGGCCAAGCATAGAATTTTTGCAGATCTCATGCTAATGGGTCGGTCCCGTCCGTCATCATCTCTGCCAATAAATTGTCATTTAACGAAGAGTTGAATTACGAAAATATGGCCACTCTAACCCGCAAATTCAAGCATTACTCGAGAAACAAACGAAAAAAAATGCGCTCAAATGAGGAATTTCGATGGTCCTCGTGTAAATATAATGCCAGTTGCCATGCAATCGGACACGAAGATCTACTGTGATTGGTTAGGGAGCTAAAGAATTCAAAAGCCTATTTGAAGTTGACAAAAGATGGTTGTGTTATAGATGATACATGGGAAAACAAGAGCTATTAATTTTAAGGAAAATTATCCAAAACATCCTGGACCTACTACATTTTTGTTAAACTAGTCTTAAGTCTTTTTATTTTGTCAAATGAGTTATAAATATTTTGGCAATTTACCAATAGAGTCCGTCTAACTACTTAAGCTGGAAATCACTAACCCACACCCAACATGACATGTCTAGCATTAGCGTGAATAATTTTTATGATCTTTTGGAGTTTTTTCTGAATTTTTTTCTGAATTTATTTTCTTTTCTTTCTTCCAAGCCCGGTGACAAACCATCATCTATCATAGGCAAGAGCCGATAGACCCTCACCAGTCACAACCGAGGGCTTTGAACCTCACCAAGTCTAGGCAAGGGTTTGCAACCTCACTGGACTTAATAGAAAAAAAAAATTCATTTAAAACATTAAAAATAATCAACTTTAGCAATTTGCGATTAAAAATTAATAGGATAGACTTGATTGGCAAATTTTCAAAATGTTTAAAACTTAATTGATAAAATTGAAAGTTTTAGGACTTGACTAGCAAAAATTGAATCTATTTGACTTTCGGAACAATTTTTTGGGTGATTTTCAATGATTTAGAGATAAGTTTGTTCACAAAATTCTTTGATGTGTCGTTGAGATGTTTGGTCAGGTCCCATAACGAGCGAAACTCTCATTTTGTGTTGCCAAGATATGCACTCAAGGAAAAGGTCTTTGCAATCAAAGTAAGCCGAGGAGCCAAATGATGTGCCAACGCTACTAATTGAGTGCCAGCACGCTTGTGCTATCAATTAGAAGGCAGTTGATGCCTTTCGAAGTGCTTTCTAATGCGTGCTAACTTTTGATTGTATTTTGTGCACTTGACTAAATAAAAATGACTTTTCTCACTTGTTTAGTAAAGTCAAGTTTTTGGCCTTAACTTGCTAGTGACAACGACGTCCGATTGGTAGTAGAGAAAGACGACCTTCAGGCAAGCCGCCGATGGTGTGATATGTAGTGAGTTTAGTACAGCCCGCTGTTGCGACCAATTTTTTCGAGTGTGAACCACCTAGGGTTTGGCTAATGGACTACTAAGTATAACTTAGTTCAGACTCTCCCAAGCCCATACCAATTTGCGACTTAGATTCAAGTTTTTAACATGCAAATGATATTTAGTTAGGAGTCGCCACTAATCTATTTTTGATGGGTGGATTAGAAACCCAAGCAAAGTAACGGGAGATTTACTTTACTCTTACGAACCAAAGATTTATGAGTTCGGGAACTTGGTTACGCTAGATTTCTCTAATACCCTTTCGGTACCTTTCTCTTTTATTTTTTGAAAAAATGTTTGGCAAGCAGCTTGAATTGATTTTAATTCCCTAACATATGAGGTGACCATTCGAGTGCGCAAACCACCAATTCAACACTCAAGAAAGCAAATGAATAAATTGTAGAACTTACCTCATAGCAACGAAAGTATCTGCAATGTTAAATCAGAATTCACATCAGCAATCCTAGATATGATTTCTAATTAACATGCCATCACTCAATTTTTGTTTTTCACTTTATTTAATGAGAATCATGCGATGCATGCTAATAATCTAGTATGAAATAATACAGCATGGCAATATGACCTAAACTAAATGAATGAGTAAAGTAAATTTTTTTTTTGTTTTCTTAATGAACATACAGTAACTAAATATGCAATCTAAATTAACCAAAATGACCTAATCCTAATGACGGGCAATTTCTAATTAAATGAACCTAGCAACAATCAGTAAATGACGTGCATTTCATGAACCTAATTCTATATGGCATGCACATGATTTTTATTTTCTTAATAAGTATGCAATCTACCCTAATATGCAATGACGTGCAAAGAATGCCATAATTCTATTTTCTTTTTCTTTTTCTTTTATGAAATTCAAACTTAAAAATTGTCAAATAATTAAACGTGCAATTCAAATTTAAAACTAATATCCTAAATGCATGCATTTTTATTTTTTTTTATTTTTTTAACAAATTCGAAATAGAATCCCTACTCTAAATATGCAAGATAACAAGAGATATTCTAAAACCAACCCAATCCTAATTCAATTTTTTTTTTCCTTTTACAAAAATAAAATTGATTCAACCAACATGACAGCAAATCGGATAAGATATGATTGATATTCACAAATTGACGAACCATATCTCGCGCATGAGATCGGGTTGGCCAATTTTAAAAATAAATCGTGAATCGAATCTCGGGCTTAAGATTGGATTGTCGATTTTTGCAAGAGATTGTGAGTCGGATTTCAGGCGCGAAAATCGGACTATCAATCCCTAATTTGAGAGGCAACTCGAATTGCAAATATGACTATATATCATGAACCTCGATCATGCGCATCGAGATATTTTAAATAAAGAAACGGAATATTCGGAAATCAAATTAGATAAAAATTTTACCTAATCCAAATATTGGCTTCCAAATGTGGACTTTGCGCAATCGGATAGGGATCGCAATCGGGGCAACAGGGCGGTGGATGGCAGTCGTCCACGGAGGGGCTTGCGGTGAGAATTCGGTGAGATAAGGCAGGATTTTTGTTGGTGTGCCCGAAGTCCTCACGATCGTCCGCGAGCCTTTTTCCGTGCAATCCTCTTCACGGCCGTCTCTTGTCCACTAAGACCCTCTGCTATGTCCACATATATGTGTCCGTGTGTTGCAGAATGCAAAAATGGGGGAGGACGTCAATATGGTGATGATCAAAATATGGGATCATTCATGAGACTATGCTTAAATAAATAAATAAATAAAAGTCACATGGCAAGATTTTAATCAAAGAAGAAGCCAAGGCATGAATCACATATCCCGTCCTTCATGTGTCGTGTTCCCTTCACGTCTCTGTGCTGAGCGGGGGTTCATCAGGAAGCTGCAAGCGTCTTGGGGGAAAATTGCTGGCGCCAATGTGCTTGGTTTGTCTCAAGGAAATCCAGGCTTCGTCAATGGGGCTTAGATCTTATCGGACTTCGCCGAGGAGGGACACGGCAGCTCTTTGCGTTGTTGATGTTGTGGGATAGCGAGCATGGGCAGCAACAACTTGTCGGGACGGTGTCGAGTGGTAACAGGTTCTTCGGGACGGCGAGCAGCGGTTAGTGGACTTGCGGGTTAACCCTGCGATGGCGAGCTATGATAGTTCACGAGGTGGCTCCGGATCTCGTCAACACTGGACTGGATTCTCAATGTGTGATAGTTCACCGCTGGAACTTCGTTGGACACGATACAAGAGATTAAGACCGAGGAAGATTTGTGGTGAAATTCCCCGAGCCTTTTCTTCTCCCTATCCACGTGATCAGAAAGTGGCCATCTTCTTTGTGGCAGAACACGTGTTCTCCCTATTTTGGCCGTGAGCATTATTCAAGTTCTGCACTCACGATTTCTCTTGGTCCATGTGCAGGACTTCTCCTCTTTGTTTCCCGACTCACGTGTATCTCTATGTGCTCTTGAGAATAAAGTTTGCCGACCTTTCTCTGTGTGCCGTATGTATCAATGTGTGGCCTCTGCTTTCTCCCACCGTACGTGACTCCTTTTATACACCAAAAAATTGTATCTCCGTGGTATATTTCATTGCCAATTTTGCTCGTGCAAAATACTATTGAATATATCATCCCACCACGTGCAATATTTTTTTGTGTTTTTTCCAATATTTCATTCAAGAATTTCCTTTCCGTCCAAAATACATCCCTCGGTGTATATTGCCTAAATATATGAAAATCCCAACGAATATGTGAAAAATTTTGCACTCGCCGTCAGTCCAATAAACAAAAATGTTCCTAAACTATATGCCATGTGATTATGATTTTTTTTATTATTTTTTTTATTTAACAAAAAATTAACCCCAAAAATTTAGGTGTCAACACCCGCCAAAATGAATCCAAAAAAAAAAACAGTGCATGTGGCACTCACAAGGGATTGCTAGTGATATACTGGAGGAAGGTTGGGATGATGTCAAGTCCGCATGGCCATTATGGGCTAGGCCATTCCTAGATGGGTCTGCTATGGTGCCTCTGAGGAATCAATACACGAGAGATTTGATCTCTAGAGTAGAGAAAGGCACATGGCATTGATTAGGGGTGAGCATTAGGGGTGTGTAACTGAGACCCGCCCAAACTGCCCAAAACCGGACCGAAACCGCCCGGAATTGGTGGTTCTTGAGGGAACTGGTCCAATTCCCAGTTCCATGGACGAATCCGCCCATTCGGACCGAACCGATTATATTATAATAATATATTGATTTTTAATATTAAAATAAATTTCAAAATTACTAATTAGCAAATCTAAATTTTAGGGCTCCATCTCCCTCGTGGTTTCCATATTTTAATAACAATTTAGTCAAGTGTGTAAGTTGCCTTTCAACAACTCAACAAATGGCTCCTTCAAATTATACTTTTGGGACTCACATATAACACTATATTCAAGAATATGTGGAGTACCGATGGAATTGTTTCTACAAAAAAAAATCAGTAAAGCAAATGTTGTAAGATATTGAGCTTTGCTAGAGGATAAAGGAAAAGATGATCTACATATGACAATCATCCAGAATCTTGAATTTAAAAAATATTTTAGATTTCAACTAAAATGATTCAAAAATAGGAAAAAAAAACCTAATTCTCTTCTTTGCTAGTGTTTTTCAATAAAATAAAGAAAAATGGTACCCTTAATTAAGCCAGTTCGATTCAAAGAAAAATATTACTCGATATGAAAAGTACTCATAGCGGGATTTGGAAAACAATATTATTATTGGTGAAACCGGTTCCATGGATCCACCCAGGAACCGGACCGGACCGGCGGTCCAGTTCTCGGGTGGATCCATGCAATAACGGGTGGTTCCCGGTTTCAATTGGAACCGATCCTTAGCAAGCGGTTCTCAATTCTAGGCCGGGAACCGCCCACCCGAACCATGCACACCCCTAGTGAGCATGATCCAGATGGGCAATTGCCACCTTAGAAACAGAAACCAATCCCCAAATCCTCCAAAATTGCATCCAACAATTAATATCACGGCGAACCTAATTTCTATGTAAAACATTAAAGTTTGTTCAGTTTTAAATTTTGGGTTGAACATCTCCAATTGATCTCCTCCATCCTTTTTGTTTGTTTATTTTGTTTTGACTAAGAAAGCAAGTAGATTGATCATTAAAATGAACAAAAAGTAGGGGCTTTAATCCTATTCCACATGCGAGAGACAAAATTTGTCTTAATGTCCAATACTGCAAATATATATGTACATATATATCGGTCGAAAAACTACAAAATAACTAAGTAATATATATTGGTCTAGATAGGCGGTTCCATGCTCCAAATCAGGAACCAAACCAATACTCACCGGTTCTAGCAAATTGGAACCGGGAACCAAACCGATCCCTATGCGAACTATCGGTTCTTGGGCGGTTCATTCCGGTTCCGGGCGGTTCCCAGTTCCTTTGCACACCCCTAACACTAATGTATCAAGTACTAGTTTTCCTTCTGTGGAGTAATGTTTGAGATCATGTGAGTTCCAGCGCACGAGTGCTGCTCTCTGCAGCATCTGGGGTTTCTGTCAAACTGAATGGTGCGGATGTGCAGCAAGTGATCCTTCGTGCTTCTTGGCTTGACTATTTCCAGCCTAGTGATGAAGATGAGGGGAGTTGCGAGTTGCTTTGTGATGGATCAAATTGGCCCCCGTCATGGTTTTTTTCACGAGTAGTTTGAGTACATTGAAGTTGCTCTTCGACGCATTGCATGGACTTAACTGTTCCTCCTGCCTCATAGCCTTCATCAGTAATTGTTCTGCTTCAATCTAGTTAGTCCATTGCCCTGCCTTTTGTTCATAGTTGGCCTATGCAGCAGAGTATTATGAACTTTGACATTGATTTACATTGTAGGATCACATTATGGTACATAACCAGCAACTTGGTCCGATGGCAGTTTCTTTATATTTTGTTTGTTCGCTTACCCATAAATTTGGAGGATTATCTTCATAGGATTTTGTCTGCTTCAATCAACGTTTTGGCTTTAGTAATTACACTTGAGAAAGTAGTAGTTCTGAGTCTGTCTTGGCTATAGTTCGTCGTAAGGTTCTCTTCTCACTTGACAGCATAACTTTCCAAACCCCACCCCCCCTCCACCCCCATATTACGGGCAGCATGGCTTACACGATTAAGTGAAGCTTCGTACTTGACCCGCTTCAAATGCACTTGAGATGTATATAACCAACTTTAAAATGAGGCGTTTCACTGTTGAAAATGTGTACAGGCATATATAATAGCCTGGTGAAAAATTTGCATGAGAATATGAACATCCGATCAGTACCTTCATACATGGGATAGTCATCCACCAAATCATCACCCTATTGCGAAGATTTATCTGTGAGGATCTTGATTGATTTACAAGCTAGGTTTCTAAAGCACTAGTCCTCAAGTTAAAGAAAAAAAATTTCATGAGGACAATGTAATAAACAAATTTCACATTTCATCTGGAAAAATGAAAATAGGTTGGTGTTCCATTGCTACGTGTATTTCAATACACTACATTCAAGGAATAGAATGTTTGCATGCTCTTTGCTGGCCAGGAAAGGAAGATGCTGCACAAGTTGTTGGCATTGCATATGCATTTTAACATCCATTTCTGCCGATTCTTGAATCTCAAAGCGTACAATGTGGTTGCGCCATCAAGACTAATCATAGTACAAGCTCTTTCAGTCGTTGCCTTCACCATTACAGGGCCCAGTACCATTGAGAAACGGTTCGGATGTTAGTTAAAACTTTAGTTCACCGTTACTTTTTATTCTTGTATGATGACTCGGATGATTTATTGAGCGCCTGCATTGAACTTCCCTCTCTAACTTTGCGGCGCTTCAATGAACTGTCTAGTGTTAGCACCGTCTGAAGGATTTTTAATGTTTCTTCTTTGTTCAGGCTTCCTAATTTTTCCCTTTTTAACTTCACTGATACATGACATATATTTCCCCCGGTACTAGTGGGACAACATTCGGATGCTGCAGTAAAAATTTAGTTCACTAGTACTTTGCATCATATAGGACGGCTCAAATGATTTATGGTGGGTGCATCTGTATTCATTTTCGTGTTAAACTTTCCTCTAACTTCCTGGCACTTCAACGAATTGTCAGTGCTAGTATGGCCTCAAACATGATTATAATCGCTTCATTTTCAGGATTCCTTCTTCTCTTCTTGAAGTGATTAACCTTCTTACTTGAAATATGCATACTAAAAAACCTCGTTTGACCTGCTAAATGTGGAAAGTCATGTTATGCCTCTGGCATCTGTCATTAGTGCGGAGATGGTGGAACATTTATGTCTGTGCTGCATGGCGCTTCTGGTGTGAAACTTCAGGCTTGTTTAAGATGAGTTTTGGCTCACCTCATCCCGAGAAGATGCTCCATTGTAGATCAGGATCAAGAATTATATGCCGTTATATATGACAAAACCTCCCAGACAACCTATCGATACAGGTTTCATAGTCTTGACAGTCAGCCTGTCGGCCCTTTAATCGTGGCTAAAAGGGTAAGATATTGCAAGTTTTGATAATGCCATGTGAAGAGGTTCCTCTTGTTCATGGCTAGAAACTCGCAGTTACTAGAGCTTGGACACTGGACATAGATTTCTTAAGTTATAAGCGGGTTGGTAGAATGATAAAAGCAGGATGCGTTGCCGGCCCACTCCAAAGCGGGATGAGAGAACGACTTTTGCTTCTCCGCCTCTTTGTCTGGCTGAATTGCAACGCCCGTTATCCTAACCTATCGTGTCTGATGTCACCCAATTACTTCAGCAACACGAAGCCTCGTATATCTTTTGCATTTACGTCATCCTGGCTCCTATTCTTGTTCGCTCTGCACTTCGACTTGGCATCCCGACCATATCAGCTTACGAGAACCAATTATCTTTTACAGTTATGGATGAGTTATCGAGATGTGAGATAGTTCATATGCTCTCATTACTGTCCTCAAGATTTCGTGCCTTGATTTAGAAGTCTGTTGGGAAATATGTTGTGAATATTTTGAGTTTGGGCTCAAAAATTGGGACTTTCTTAATTTATATAGGTGTTAAAAAAAATTTGGATGTGTGCATGTGGAAGCATGATTTTGGTATTAGTTATTGTTTTGGTTAGTGGCAAGTGTATGATATAGTTTATAGAGAATGGACAAAGGATGAGATAGCAAGGAATAGACACGGAACAATGATAGTTTCACTAGTTTATGAAAATAATTTTACAATAGTTAAAGCAAGTATTGGTGGAGGAGCTTCATGATATGGAGTATATATCATCTTGAGGATCAACAAGATTATTAGCCTAAAATAGTGCACAGCCTAGAATAGCTTTGGTAATTTTTTCTACGTACAGCTATATATTTTTCGTATTCATCCGGTAAAGTTGTACGGAAGACAGAAAAACGTCTCTGTTCATCAACAACAACGCCCTTTTGACATCACTCTGTCTCCAGATTATTAGCCTAAAATAGTGCAATAGCTTTGGTAATTTTTTCTACGTACAGCTATATATTTTTCGTATTCATTCGGTAAAGATGTAAGGAAGAGAGAAAAACATCTCTGTTCATCAACAACAACGCCCTTTTGACATCACTCTGTCTCCGATATGGCTCTTTGCACCGCAAAGCTCATCATCTCCTCTCTCCTTTTCACTTCCACCATTTTATTTACCGCAAATTCTCACACTTTCTCAAGAAGCTTGCTTCCGGAAGAGCTTGGCCTCAAGAAGCAGAAGCTGAGCCACCTCCACTTCTACTTCCACGACATAGTGAGCGGCCGCAACCCAACTGCAGTGCGCGTGGCCGAGGCCAAGATGACCAACACGTCCACCACAGCGTTTGGCGCCGTCGTCATGATCGACGACCCATTGACCGAGGGCCCAGAATTGAGCTCCAAGATCGTCGGCCGGGCTCAGGGACTCTATGCGTACGCATCGCTGAGCGAGATCGGCCTGCTGATGGTGCAGAACTACTTCTTCACTGAAGGGAAGTACAACGGGAGCACGCTTAGCGTACTCGGCCGGAACGCTGTGTTCTCCGGCGTGAGGGAGATGCCAATCGTCGGCGGGAGCAGGCTCTTCCGGTTCGCGCGCGGGTACGCTCAGGCGAAGACACACTCGCTCGATCTCCAGACAGGCGATGCGGTTGTGGAGTACAACGTTTACGTCTTCCATTATTGACCTTGATCTTATTCATGGCCGTATTCTCTGCTCGCCTCTTTAAGCTTTGGGTCCGTTCGTTTCGCGGAAAATAGACAATTTCTAAAAAATATTTTCCTAAAAGTTATTTTCCAGGAAAATGACAATATCTTTTGGTGTTCGGCTTAAATTTAAAAATGTTTCGAAAGATATTTTTCGATATTCAGTAAGGAAAATATTTTCCACTCCCCAATTGGCGAGCGCAAGTTTAAGATCGACGAGCTTGAAGTTCACCTAGTTCGACGACTAGCCAAGAAAGAGAGATCAAGTGAGGTAAATGTTTTCCACTTTTGAAAAGTGAAAAACATTTTCCCCTACTTTAGAAGACTTTTTTCCTTTGATGGAAAACATTTTCCCCAAGAAATTCATTTTACGTGAACGAATCTTGGAAAATGGAAAACGTTTTTAGGAAATTATTTTCATGAAATGAACGGAATCTATTAATTATTTCCGATATTAGAGAGATTCTTGCATAGACCACATACAATTTTTATTTGTTTTTTGTTAGCGATATTATAGTATAGATTCTTAAGATTTTCCATAGAATATTATCCTATGTTAGAGACAATTGTAATATTACTATTAATTTTCTATATCAATTAAGATTTCACGAATCTCCTTCGATTGTACACATCATGATTGATATATGCTAATTTAGGAAATCGTCTCATAAAGCCTATTTAATGACACATCGAAATACACACAAATTCCTCAACTTACCATTCCGCATCATTACATTTAACTGTTTTAATTTTATTAATGAATGCAAACTGAACACTATCCTAAGTCCATATGGGTTCTAAAGTCATTATGCATGGCCCTAAAGATATATTGTGAATGCAGCTTAAGCTCTACAGATGCATGCAACATGTGATGCGCTATACTTACGTGATGATTATTAAATTTTACGAGGTACCAAGATATAAGTCTTGTCCAAGCTTACTATCAAAATTCAAAGACATTATTTCAGTACATTTCACAACTTACTCAAATCACATACATAAAATCACGGATAGTGCGTGAGGCAATACCAGGAACTCGACCTTTTGGCTAAAAAGTCCACCTTGATTAATGCAATATAATAATCAAGAATAATTCGCACACCCTAAAGGTTAATTACTAAATAACATGCATTTTATGGTAGAGTTAAATGACTATATAAAATCGACACAAGTCGACTTACCTTAGAGGAGACCTACTGAAGCCGATGCCGGAAAACACGAACGATGCAAGGGCCAATGGTAAGTCTCGAGCAATAGACCAGCGAAATGGGCTGTGCTTCGGATGGAGCAACGCAAGACAAACTTGACGAGACCTTGCTGGCCTCCGGTGAGGCCTAAGGGTGTCAAAAATCGAACCGAAAATCGAACCGAAAATCGAATCGAAAAATTTGATTTTTTCGGTTCGGTTCTCATTAAAAATCGAATTTTTTTTTATCGGTTCAGTTTTTATCAATGAACCGAACCGAACCGAACCGAACCAACAAACTGATAAGAACTTATTTCTTGGAAACGAAAAATATATACAACAGAAAAAAAAAACAAAAAAAAAAAAAAAAAAAACAAATGCAAAAACCGAAAAGTAAAAGCTGAAAACCAAAAACCGAAAAATTAAATCGAATCAAAATTTTGGTTACTGTTCGTATTTGGTTCAGTTCGGAATTTTTTCCTAACGGTTTGGTTCGGTTCGGTTTTTTTGAAAAACCAAACCGAATTGAACCGTTGACACCCCTAGTGAGGCCTGCTAAGCTTTGTCCAAAGCTGGCAAGGCCAGCAAGGTCAACCCTAGTCAAACTTGGAGAGAGCGAGCCTCGCCAGCTCTCGCTGGTCGCCAACAATCGAAAAGGCTCATGATTGCGAAGGTAAGAAGGAAGAAAAAGAAAATGAAAATGAAAAAAAAAAATAGGAAAATTGTCCACGTCAGCATACATAAGATGATTGGCATCCATGTCGGTGATTTTCGAGTAAAATTGGCGAGACAAATTTTATTAGCAAATTTTTTAAAAGGTTAAAATTAAATTGACCATATTAAAAGATCTAGAATTAAATTAACACAATTGTTATAATTTAGGACCTTTTTTGTAATTATCTCCTCCAACTATACACTTGGCTCGATTAAATTTCGATCTTAACGGCATATGCCTAGGCGGTGAATCTCTCTATGCCATGAAAATGGCCAAATTTTCCTTTCTTTATTTCTTTAATCACACACCCCGACTATCTTTTCTTGTCGAGATAGTTACCAAAAAGGTTGTAAACTTATTACAATTATACCAATTCAATATTAATCTTTTAGTTATGCTAATTCAGTCATAAATCTTTTAATTATGTCAATTCAATGCTAAAAATTTTCATATATTACCAATTGAGTCAATTTGATCAAATTTGACTAAAAATCACTAGTGTGATTGCTATCCATCCTACATGGCATGGCTAAACCTAACATGAACGTTTTTAATAATATTTCAATATTTTTTTGGAATTTTTTATAAATTTTTGTTCTTTTCTTTACTTCTTTTATTTGTTTTATCGGCCACTAGGCAACGGCCTATAAGCCCTCATCAGCCATTGGTAGGGTCGCAGCCCTCACCCAAATTTGACAAGGGCGCCATGGCCAACAAGGTGAACCTCTCCTAGATATGGCGAGGGTTGTGACCCTCACTAGCCAAAATAAAAGGAAAAAAAGAGAGTTAAAAATTGTAAAAATTATGCCCTTGATATATAGGATGGATAACGTTTACGTCAGTGATTTCCGACAAAATTGATTGGAATAACTCAATTGGCAAATTATAAAAAAATTAAGATTAAATTACATAATTATAATAGATTTATGATTTTTTATTTCCCTTTTTTTCTCCCATCAGTTCAGATCTCCAACCAATTGTTGAACCAATGACCGAGGATATCGTGCCTGCAGAGCTTCCTTGCAACGGTCGAGTCAAAAAAATGTAACTTATGCTTATTTGTTTAAAAAATGCTCCTGATATTCAAATGCTCAAATTTTTATCACTGGTCGGGATCAATCCGTACTTCATACGATAAATGACTAGATGGAGTGAAATAGTCAAAATTTAGGTACGAATGTTTTGGACGGATTAGCTTTTACCCTCTGAGCTTGGTTCACAGCTATCATTGCTTAAGTTCCGTCTCTTTCTTTTCTGATACGAAGTACTCTTCTCCCGCCTGAGGCACCTTGGTTAGGACCAGGGAAAGCTGAATTTCTTGATTTTTCTTCGGGAGGAACATTGGATCATACGTTAGAAGAGACAGCCTGGACGGACGGCACCACGGTCCTGACCACCTTGTCAATTGCTCCCGTGTCCCATTCGGCGCAATTACGCAGGGACGTTCACTCACGGTCCAGCTGATTGCGCCTAGAAAAGCTCAGATTAGCATCCTAAGGGGACTACTGTAGAAACTGTCCACCTCGTTCGAGCCTTCTTAAGGTTGTGGGCCGATGTCTCTTTAATTCCATCTCTCTCCCTCTCTCTCTCTGAGTGGTCCCAACGACATTGCAATTGTACTCTTCGGGCTGTCTTCTTTATCTTCATCTTTGCCCATCACATGCTCCCTTCCTTAGACGCATTTATTTGTGGACCCTGGCGATGGTTGGGTTGACGTTAACCCCGAATCTACAGAGTTTTTTCCCCTTAAAAATTTCATGTGTCAAGGCCCGCGAAACCCGCCTCTTGGGAAATAACAAGAGTTTCTCTGTTCGCCACGCTTACCATCTTTGGTTAGACTGCTCACATAGGACTCTTCCCTGAGCTGTGCTTTCGATGTAAGTACATCAAAGTCCGACCGTATTTTCGTCTAACAGCTAAATATTTATTGGAGAAATGAACAGTAGAATCGCTGTTCGACTAGGCTCGTTGTGGATAATGTCAGGGCACCGATTGGAGCACTTACAAAGGGAGCTGTTCATGAACGGTACTCTCTGCAATCAGTGAGCGAGCTCTCCTTTTTCTTAGCACTGCCTGCAACTCGACACCCAGGACCATCCGCACCTCAAAAGTGTTGTTTACGTCTAATGTAGTAGAATTCAATGCAGATACATATATCAGATTTCTTGCCTTTGGAAAAGAATATATTTTTATGCTCATCAAGAATGATGTAGCTCTCCTTCGCAGTGTCAAACCGCATGATGATCTCACACATTACAGGCGCAAACCTTTCTTTTCCTTCTTATCTATAATATTTGATTCGCTGAAGTATCGATTGACTAGATCTTTTTTAAATCATCGACCTTTTCTTTTTACTTTTAACCAATTTTGCCTGGTCCAAATATGAACTTAGTTAACATAGTATCCGTGATTACAGATCCCTTGTACCGTTATTAGTCGCTTTGGAATTTTTGGTGAGGCCTGAAATCCAATCTGTAGTCCATAATTCGTGACCGAACTCAGAAATGCTTTTGTAGCCATCAAAATGCAAAGTAGAAAGCTTCATGATCGACTGTTCAATCATGTACTGCCACTATTATTTTGTCCTTGGTCCAAAACGAAAATCAGAACGCCGCAGCCATTTGCGAATCCCATTGAATGCATATCTCTAGCGTCTCGTGTTGCTTCGAGTCATTATATCATTTGGTAACGCTGTTAGCTTTCCAGGTTAAAACTAGGGATTATGGTCTTTAAGACAGGAAGCCAATGTCAAAAAAATGTAGGTTACCGATGGGCAGTTTCTAGCGCGGTTGGGCCTTTTTCTCATCATTATAATCGGATGAATTTAAAGATGAGTTTTAGTTCTGTCCACTATTCATATACAGCGCAGTTTCCAATAGTCTTGTGAGGACGTCGGTATGTTCACACTTGAAATCCAGAAAATCAACGTTTGTTTATAGATATTCACACTACAGGCATTTTGATGGTTTTCTGCACCGGCGACTGACAGGGAAAAAAGACCTTCCCTTATCCATAAATTTCGGAAAAAGACCAGATGAGGAAGCAAAACTCCTCGTTTGTCAAATGTGCAGATGTGTTTGTGCTTAAACCTTACACAAGAACAGATGTGTTAGCAAAGAAAACACAAGCGGATTCTTGCAATGCTTAATTCAGACCCACCTAACCCCTTTCTCATTCTAGATACACAAACAGTCAAGTCACAGGAGATGAGAAAATAAAGGTGGCAGTCTAACTACCAAGTCCAATGTTGTCCTTTAAGGTCTCTTTTTTGGTGCAATGGAGGACACATCCCTTTCTTGGAGGGTTGGTTTTGCCGTCTTAAAGCCATGAAAGGGCTTTGGGTTACTGCCTCTGAATGATTGAAAAAGATAAAAATGATAGTGTTCAAAAGACAGACAAAGTGAAAAAGCGACCACCCACCTCTCTCCTCCCAGTCTTGTAGACCCTTCATAGGCACAGTATGGCAACAGGGTACCCTTTTGCTCTCCCCTTTTTTCTTTTATTTTGCCAAGTCAGTGACGACCATTTCTAAGGGGATAACATTCCGCGTTGCTTCAGCTTTGGAGCCCCTAATGGTATGATGAACATGGACCATTTTTGGCCGTATGATACATGGCCTGCCAGATGCTTCAAGCATCTCCCAGTTAGGTCTCGAAACTCACCGTGAGCTTGGCGTACAATGAACGAGAAAATCCTCAAAGAAAACACTCACTCTTTATGATTCCGTGTGTTCTTACGTGTACTTAAGTGAAAATTCATGGCAGAAAGACTTCAAAACGAGGTCGACTACACCTGGTGCAGGCCAAGGGGAAAACCGAAAAGAGCGAACCATTCGACTGAAAATTCCCAATGACTCATTGGGGTCGAAACTCGAAAATGCTTCAGGATATGATGCGAACTTCTATTACGTGTAGATACCCAGAGCAAAAGGGTGTGTGAGAGAGCTTCACTGTAACAGTACTCATCTGAATTCCAGTTACAAGCATTTATTCCCTTCACGTGGAAAGAATTTTCGAGGAGGACGCATCGGTTGTGTTTCAGGCACGCATTGTAAATCCAGATGCAAATAAGGAGTCGGGCCGAAGACGGAGATCTCATATTTGTTAGTTTGAGCTCACATATCCAATCCACCCCTGCGAAACTTATGCTCATATTTCGCCCCTAATACAACTCATACGCAGCTCTTCATTCTAGAGAACAAGCGGAATTCCGACATGCGAGTATTGCGATGAGCAGGAAAGCAAGACGATTGTCTCCATCAATTGAAGATCGAGACTCACTTCATTTACATAATAAAAATCAAAGGAGAAAGGTTATCATTGCTATGGAGTAAGAAATAGCAAGGAGGGTATCCATAAATTAGAACCGTCTCTCTTTCTCTCTCTCAATTTTTTTCCTCTTATGATTGTAAAACGTTTACTACCGCGCAATTTGAGAGAATTAGAATTCTAAAAAATCCTCGTTAATTATACAGAGTTTAATCAGACCAGCTACAGATGAAGATCCAAGCTCACATGGTCCTGCATGCTCGCCTTCCCATCACAAACGTACCTGCTTTGAGGATTCACGCTATTGCCTCCGCCTGGAGATCGCTTCATAGTCTCGTCCCCGGCGAATAATGGCAGGGGGTGCGCTGAGTGGTGGTCACGGCTGAAGCCGGAGCTAGCAGCGGGGATTCGCCACAAGGCTAGAGGACTCCCATTGATGGGCTGTTGATGAGAGAAAGAGCCGTGGCCTCCATAAAACCTAGTGCTGTTACTCGAAATGGTGGTGGTGCTACTATTGTTCCATGTAGGGTAAGACATGGCTGCGGCGGAGCCGAGCCGGTAGTTCATGAAGCCGTAGACATGGGTGTCGGAAAGGCTACCATGGGCCATGGCGGACTGGAGGTGGGCGCGCTTGGCGTGCTGGCGCTCTCGCTTGTGAGCGTTCTGGTGGCCGCCGAGGGCTTGCGAGGTGGGGAAGTTCCGGCAGCAATAGTGGCACTCGAACCGCCGCCCGCTCTCCCCGTTGCTCTCGCCATCCTTGCTTGCCTCCTCGGCCACACCGGTCTCAGCATCGCCCCCGCACTCTTCCTCGTTGCCGCTGTGGCCCTGGCCGGCGCCGCCTTCGGCCCCGAACTCAAAGCCGAACAGCTTGATGCCCTTCTCCTTGTTGACGGGGGCGGGGCGGATGAAGGGAAGTTGAGAGAAGGACTCGACGTTCATGAAGTCGTGAGTCTCTCTCTCGTGAGTCTTCTCCATTAGAGAGGGAGGGCCTTCAAGTTCAAGGACAATGAGAGGAAGAACAAAGAAGAGACACAGAGAAGAGCCACCCTTGAAGGAGGAGGAAGAGGAAGAGGAGTGTTTTGGGGGGTTTTTATGTGGAGGCTAAGTGTTTGAAAGACAAGGTGTGGGGCCTCTAAAAGAGGTCTATATGATCCATGGTGGATTTGAAAGATGACCCATCCATGAGAGTGAGGACCTGACAAGGCCAACAACATGTTCATTGGTACGTTTAGAGAGAGAGAGAGAGAGAGAGAGAGAGAGTTTTGCCTCATTGTCAAGGACTTAGAGTCTTAATATATTCCCTTCCCATTTCATTTCTTAACTGCATGCGTTTCTTTCTCGAATTTTCTTGTGCCTTCCCACCAATGTCTCTGTTGCAAACGAGATTTAATCTAAATTCATGACAACCTCAGATCCAGCTATGAGGAGATCTTATTCTTCTCCCCATAAACAAATGAGGCACAATGCTTCTAAGTGCTGTATAGCTTTTAGCACAAGTCTTATGTTAGTCAATTACCAAAAAATCGTACATAAAATATTCAACAGCTTTTACAAATTGGACCTTGCCAAATTTTACAGTTATCTTCTTTGTTGAAAAGTCCAACCCAAAAATAATTAGGTGGAGGGAGATCGTGTGTACATAAAAATGGGGTGGATGCATATACATGAAAAAGATAACATTAGCTCTAGTATCATGTTAAAAAATTCAATCCAAAAGTTTAAGTTATAAGGTGGACAAAGACTACGTATATATAAAGAGTATATAAGAGTAATATAAAATACTATTTCAACGGTCTCAATAGAGTGTAAATGTTATGATCACAACCGAATCCAAGCTCATGTCAATCCCCTCTTACATAAAAAGCATCCTATGTCGCATTTTTGACTTATTGAAATAGGACTTGTCAATCAATGTTGATTTTAGCAAATAGGATTCCAGGATTCATATCCCTCCAAAAAAAAAACGTATGATTTGGTTTTGTTATGCTGAAATTTCCAATGCCAACACAAGTTTTATTTTCCTTGCATGAGATACCTAAAAACATATGTGCGTGGATGTCCTTCCACAATTTATCTATACAACAATCAAGTGATTTGACCTTGATTTACTTCTAGAAAGTTTTATTATGCCAGAATGAATACGCGGTGTGCACAAAATCTTCCTTTTTGCGAAGAATTGATTGATTGTCTGATATGTGGGTAAGAGGAGAAAAAGTTCAAGGATCATCAATAACTTATGGCGATGGAAAAATACACGCATACGTACAAGTGCAGTTTCATGTGATAAGAAATACTTCTGAGTGATTATCTGTTGACATTTAGCACAGAAAAAGGTTTTCCGAAGTGTGGTATAAAAAGAAAAGGTTTTACAATTCATATACTGGTGAGTGAAGTATTCATGGGACAGAGAGAAATTCACTTCTCATACTTAAACAATAAAGAGGTAAAATCGTTAGGATTTTGTGCTTGAAAAAATTGCGATACATCTCACGATCAACTCCTAATTTGGCTCAATTGCTCGAGGGTTTTTAGTCTCGGTACGAATGGCCGATCATTCAATAGGACTAGGGAGGCGGACTTAATTTGATACGTTAAACTGACTTAAGTATCACTTGATTATGAGAGAGAGACTTAATTATCACTTAAATGAGAGAGAGAGAGAGAGAGAGAGAGAGAGAGAGAGGAGCTTATAGTCCACAACAAGTCCATAGTTTAAAAAAAAAAAAAAAAAAAAAAGGAAGTCACAGACTTTCAAAAATATGAATCCAAGAGATGCCAGTACATCATTGCGACTTACATGTCAACATGCTAATGTATATACAGATAGACTATAACGAGGACCTATACATTGTTTTGGTACCATTTTTCGAGAGAGTACACGCGAGACAGTGAAGGGACACTAGACCTTTTTTTTTTTTTTTTTTTTTTTGCTTTTTCAAGTTCTGTCCAATGTACAATACATCATGAGTTTTTTCGCTCTCTCCAAATTACATCTTACTCACACATACCCATCACATAACACCCCATGTTTTAGTGAGATGTGTGTAAGGACAGAGAGGGAAATGTCAAGGATGACTCTCTCTCTCTCTCTCTCTCTCTCTCTCTCTCTCTCCAGGACCAGGGGGAGAGAGAAGTTGGTGTTGGTTCTTTATAGCTGTTGGCTGTGTTATATCTGTTGCAGGGATTCTGCAGCAAGTTGTGGTCCTTTTTATGATGAACATGTTAACTAGATTTCAGGATCAACTGATAAGGGAAGTGAAAGTCTAACAACTTGTTTGTTCAATCTACTTTTGATTTGATGAATAAAGTACACCTCTCTCCCAGCCTTTTCCTTCTCTCTTTCGGTCCTGTTTCCTCCCTTATTGTTACAACTACTACTATTATTATTATCACCCGGTTCTTGTTGACTATTATGATCACAGTAATGAAAAATGTTTGTGATTGCCATTAGGGTTTCTAAACAATGTCCGTGTCTTTGTTTTGCGATGGTTTTTGAACTAAACATTCTTCTTTTTCTTTTGCCATGTTTTAAGTAAATTATATAACGTATTGACTGTTTATAATATGTCACACTAGGCTAGAAGTTTGAATTTTACTGGTCTATGAGACTTGGAGGATATTTCGCAGACTTTTGGGTAGCTAGATCTCTACACTCGTACTTCTTAATTATTTATAAAGGTAAGGATAGAAATTACGATTGCAAAATATAATCATATACATATAATTCATACACATCAGCTATAAATGTAATTAATGATAACTGAATAATTTTCTCTACTTCATTGTATGTCTAAATTAACCAATTACGGATTGAGCTAGCCTTGAGAAAGAGGTTTAATCATGAAGTCTCATTACAAGAAAAGTTTCTCAAAATATGGGTGAATAGATGTTAGACTAACAATACGGACGACACATAGCATCACTACACTTAGGAAACATTAAGCTTCGTGTTTCTGTTTATGACCCTTTATTTGCCAGTTAGGATTCTGAAAAGCTAAGATGTTTCTTAGTGAAATGAGGAATTATGGTTATTGCCCCCACAAGCCTAAACAGTAGATACTTGAAAGTGATAATGTCTCTGAAGCTTTTCTTTCCTTTCTTTCACGACTTTCAAGAGCCGTTCAGGCTAACCTTTTTTTTCCGTTCAGGCTAACCTTTTAAACCGTCTGTTAACGTAGAAAGTTGCTTCTGTTCAATATAAGGTACAAAACGATGGAGAGAGAGAGAGAAAGGGAGGGAGGGAGGGAGAGAATTTGAGTGCTGATGATGATCTTTTATTGCTATGAGGGTCTTCTTTTGCTGTTGAGTGTTCTCAGTTTTCCTTTTCCCTTTTATTTCCTCAGTGTAGCTTTTCAGTGAGAGCTGGAATATCAATCTGAAGTAACAATTTAATGATGCTGAACTCACTGCCTTTTTCGTGCATGCTTGACTCGTTTCGCAATTATTCCCAACCCCAACTGCTCACTTCCTCATAACTCTCCACCTTTTCTTTGTCATCCCAAGACAAGTCTCTCTCTCTCTCTGTGAATTTTCTAGGGTATTGTCTTATTATGTGATCTTTCTTGGACTACTTGGGTTTGAGCTCCATTTGCACGCATTAATGTTTTTGGGGTTTAACGGAAGTACCGTTTGATGGGATTGTACCAATCTCGAAGGAAAATGGGCCCCCTCCCTCAACATGTCCTCAAAAACTCCACATCACTTCTAACTCTAACAACAACCCTTCATTCATGCAAGCACTCTTTGCCATTAAAGTCACAGTCACAAAGGTAGTGATTTCCTGTGTTGGGTTTTTGGGTTCGGGGGACCACCGCAGGTCCATGAGGGTTTCAATGCAACTGCACCGATTATACCTTATAAAAATCATGCGTAGATAATTATATTTAGTGGAGATTTATTAAGTGTCTCCAAAACACTTGCTAAGCATGTTTAATGAGAAAATATTCTATTTTTAAAAGCATTAATCGTGCATATTGTGAGCGCGATCGGTGCTTGTAATATTTCTTTATCTAGTTTTTTTAAGAAGTTCTTCTAAAGGTAAAGCATTTTTAACAAAATCCTTACGATTTATATGTGTGACGAATAACCAAGAGCAGGCTTGATGTTTCTTGTCCCTCATGATATTGTGCATGATGAAGTTTAGCATTTTAGAAGTTAAAAAACAACTGGGGTTTGATATACAAAGCATGAAGCAATATGTAGCTTCCCTATACTATTGCTTTATAGTCGTTCATAGCGAAAGCGTTGTACGACTTCCTTAGCAGCTTCCCTTAACTTTACAAATTTTCATTAAAGAGAAGCATACAATGATACTTGCCCAACTTCCAGAGTCCAAACCTCAATCTTTATCTGCGCAATCACCTCCTCGCCAAAGAAAGAAACATCTTTGAAATGACTTTCCCACATACATTCTAGACATCACGTCCAAAGTAGTTATTGATGTAGTAGATATTCATCTTTATTATGATAAAGCAGGACTTCGGCCAGGCCTTCAATCACGCCATGAATGAACACAGCTTCAAAATTCAGAATTAGATGCAAATATTAAATGACACATAGATGAGATAGGTTCACGTCCAATTGACGGTGTTAAAAAACCAATACAAAGGAAACACGTCTACGAAAAATCTTGATACCATGAAAGGGAAGCAAGAGCTAGGTAGCTCCCACCCCGGATGTGACATTTCTTTTAAAGTTCGCTTGTCCCATACAATTCACATACGCTTAATCGGTAAAATCCTACCTTATAAAGTGCAATTTTACCTTCATGACAGCTAATCATGGTCCGACATAAGAAAATGAGACGGGCTCGGCTCAGCCCGGCTTGGCTCGGGAGGTCGCGGAGAGAGAGAGAAAGAGAGAGCCGTGAAGGTGGGATTGAGGACGCATGTTGTGGCGCAAGAGAAGGGTCGCTATCCATTTGTTCCTCAACTCTTTCCCCATTAGGTGGCCTGAGGGTGACCTTGCCTCGGGCAAGTCCTGCGTCTTTTGCCTCCCACCTTCGCTCCTCTCTTCACCACCAAGTCCCTAGCTTGACCCTCCATCACTTTTTTTTTGTTTCCTCTTCTATTCCTCACATGTGTGGACCATGCATGTAGATTAATCATGCACCCGCACTGCCCTTTTCTCTTAGCTCTGTCAACCTCAGCTAGCTATGGAGCTCGTTTTGAACCGACAGCCTTATGGTAGTTGAATGTAAGAATCACTACTGCCAAGAGTCTTTATTGCGTGGACTTATTTTATCAAATCAATCTATCAGATATATTTGGAAGCGTAAGATTTTATCTTGCCCATTTGTGCAAATGACTATGTATGATGTTTTATTCCGTTTAAGTAATTTCTAAACTTGTTTGGAGTAACTTTTTCATTACAATTCTCGTTCCTACTTTTATCATGGAGAAAACATGGAAATCGTGAAAATATATATATATATATATATATATATATATATATATATCTTGAGATTTAAATGTTACTATTTACTCTTTACCCTAAGTCCCAAAGCATAAGCTAATGGACCCCTATCCCAATCTGTATAGCTTTAGACTGGGATTTCTAGTTTTACAAGCTCATAGATATAAGTTTTGCCAAAACGAAGGAGGTCATGAAAATGAGAGCATTATTTGTTTCTTGTGATTGTTAGTGATAGATAATTTAATGGGTTAATAACCCTAAAAAACCCCAAACCGATACACATGTGACAAATTTACCCCCAAACTATTTTTTTGACCATAAAAAACCACAAACTGGTAAACTTGTGACAAATTTACCCCGACTGACTATAAAAAACCTTAAACTAGTATATTTATGACAAATTTATCCCAAACTAATTTATTCAACTGCAAAAAACCCTAAACTGGTAAATTTGTGACCAATATACTCTATGCTAAATTGGATAAATACCACAAAAAAAATCATAAAAATTGTAAACTGTGACAAATGGAGCGTAAAATCCTAAAAATTGGTATACCGGTTAACTGTCACGTGTCATTTAACTTAATAATTTGATAATAAAATTTAACGAAATCTAACATAGGGTAAATTTGTCACAAGTGTACTAGTTTAGGGTAAATTTGTCAAAGGTCTACCAGTTTGGGGTTTTTGGTGATCAAAAAAATACTTTGGGGTAAATTTGTCACAAGTGTACTAGTTTGGGGTTTTTCGGGGTATTAACCCTAACTTAATTGGCTTACGCTTTGATATTTCCATGCATTTTAACCAACCTAATTTTCTATTCTTTGCCAACTTTAGGAAAGTTTGGGAAATACCAATATACCATTGGAGGAGCCCCCATAATTTTTATTTAAAAAAAAAAAAAAAGGAAGATCTTGGGCCGGTTCGTGTGTCCCTTCACCATTGGCTAGTCCCACCTTGATCCTGCTTTTTTGACAATAATTAGAAACCCAAAATTTTAGGGAAGTGGATGCCCCAAGCAACAAGTTTCAGACATTCCTGTGCATATTATATCACTGGGGACTCCTCCTTATCCTCAGCTAACATTAATAAAGTGCCTATGTTGTCTGTAATATGTATGGAAGAGATATTTCATATTAGCAGAAAAGAACAGAAAGGAAGAATGTGGATGCTAGAGAAAAGCAACTGAGCAAGTGTGGAGACAAAGAAAAATGTGCTTGAGAGAGAGAGAGAGAGAGAGGGAGAGAGCCCACACATTCTGTTCTTGGATCTCTCAATCGTAAATGATAAAAGTGAGCACACATGGAAAAGAATACAAAATGGCATTGCATGGGCACAAGATCATGACCATGATGTGTTGGGTCCTTTCACATGTTAAAACCCACTTAAAACTGTCAAACGCAATTCGGACAGCTCCAGCTCTTCCAACTCCTTAAAGCTTTGATGGGTATGAATCACTTGTTTGTCTGAAACTCAGAGTTCACTAAGCTTGGACCACCCAAGGCATCTTTTCAGATGTTGCGTTAACGCTTGTGTGGGGCTATAATCCTTCCTTCCCCCCCCCCTTTTTTTTTTTGAGTTGGGTGATGTACCCTGGTCCCACTCCCTTTCATAACCTATTTTTTTCATCGTGTGACGCGATTATATTTGCCTACAATACTAATTGGGTTGAGCTATCAAAACATTTAAATTCTGTATAGTTAATTAATCGTTGCTTTCCATGCTTTCCATTATTAAATGTGAATATTCATGTATAGTTTCATCAGTGTGATAAAGATTTAATAGTCGGCATTTGCCCTTATCGTCTAGAAAGACTTAGTAGCCTCGTCATGTTAATTAGAGCCAATTTGCAATTTATTGTTCTTTTCTTACTTTTTTCTCTCCTAATTTAGCTCTAGGAGTTCTCTTCTCCCAATTTAGTTTTCGATTTGAAAGTTTGAACTCTTTCGATCTAATTCTAGATTTGAGTGCTATCCTCTCCCAATCTAGATTTGGGAATTTAATAAATATGATTTAGGGATTCAATGCCCCTCTGCTCTATTCGTATACAGGTTCTCTACCTCCAGTCTCAATGATGATCGCAAAAATTTTGGCATCTCGTTGAATTACGAAGATTTACCCTTCCACATGTTAGATTTGTGTTTATTTAACCTATTATAATTGTTTTCATATGACAATAGTGCAGAGGAAGCTGAACCTTGGCATGCATTATTGAAGTAGGAATTTTCAGCGTGTGTTCATCACTGACAAAATCATAAGATCCAATAATCGACCGCCAATTTTGTTTGACAAATCTGTTTATGTGGAATGATTTTGTGCTTAACTTTGCAATTGCTCCATCAATCTTCCTTATGTTCTGGATTTGGCTTTTTTTCTCAGTATTCACGCTCTGTTTAGATTTGCTTTGTTATGAAGACTATATACTTCTACATTTTTTAAGTAATGAATACAATTTTCTTTTAACTAAAAAAAATATTAAATATTCATTATAGCTCGGAGTTAATCTAAATTGATTTGATCTCCGAATCATAATTGAATAGCAAGGAAATCGACCCATATTAGGAGAACCAAATTGAACCCTTGGCAAGATTGTGGGCGATGCAAAAAAAATAGGGAAATTAATTTTGTGTAAGACATCATTTCCTTATTGAACTTGATGTCCATGATGACGTCGGAGATTGGCTCATTTTTCTTGCATATGATTATTATGTTGTTGAGTTTGGTCTTGTATGTATAGTGAGGGCACTTTGTGTGTGTGAAAATTTGAAAGAGATATAAAGAGTATTGAGAGACGTAATTTTAAAAAATTGAGTCTGAGAAGACTTGTTTCTTGTTATTGATTCTTTGGGGTTCAAGTTCAATATAGGACTAAGAAACACTGATGAGTGAGAATGAGTCTGTGGCTGAGTTTAATACAACATCATATTTGTTGATTACAATGGAATTATCTCGCCAATCTCTTTCCACAGAATAGGCGTACTATCGAGCCACATAAATCCACTTTGCTCAGATTTCATTTCTGCAATTTACATTTTCATCAAATCACTATGTTTGTTCCCGCTTCCGCGCCAGTTGTAATGCTAATCAGTCAAATATACGTATATAACATATGAATGAGGGGCAGTGGCCTTGAAAAGCAGAAGTGGTACGATCGTGTCTCATTCAATGTTGATGTTGCATTGATTCGATCGATCGATCAAGATGGAGAGAGAGGGGGTGGGGGTGGGGTCTGCAAACACTTGGAAACTCAAAAATCCATCAATCAAGCTAGAAAGAGTTAATATGGGCCAATGGTGTTTGGTTGTGTGGCCATGGCCGCGCAATAATGATGGCGAGACATTTTCACATATGTCTGTGTGTGTATGTGTGCTTGACATTAAAAGCACGACAGCACTAAGTATCTGAGGCTTTTGGTAGTTGCGAGCTAACCACGTTCACATGAACAACGTTCTCTTCATTTACTTCCATCGCCACTGAAAATAAGCAACAACAAGAATGGTCCACATCTGTCCCTCCCTCAATGCCCCAAAGACGTTGACACAAGATTCATGAGAGACAATTCTGAATGATGGATCTCTCTCTCTCTCTCTCTCTCTAATTTTCGTTTGGGTTGAAAATATAAGTATTATGGAGCAGTTGGAGTACGGCAGTTTAGGGCTATCCCCCAACACTTCAAATAGAGCTAATAATTCATAAAAAAATGAAGGTAGAAAGTCTCCACATAATAACCAATAAAACATTTGTGTGGGTAGGTCTAATTTTTCGGTAAAGTGAAACTCTGCCTCTTATATTTTTATACACCTTGGCCAAAATAATATGGATATCCATTGACTTATTTTGAAACCGTCTATGATTGCACTCCATCCAAATACAACATTTGATTAACAGGAAAGATACTTGGAGGAGTCTCATAGCCGAATCTCTGTCTTTTGTTGCCCTAATCATCCATTAAAATTCCTCCTTTCATCCTCCTAAAGAATTGCCTAATCTCATGTATTGCAAGACCTCTCTCTCTTTTCTCTCTAATTATTATCGCAATTAATCAACGTTGTCGATTTTGACCAAAAGATAAGGGCATGCCTCTGCTTTGGACAGTTAAATCGCCCACTTCTCGTCCTAATTCCTCCTTGAAATAATTCAAATGGTTGCGCAATTAGACTATCCTTGTGCAAATCGCAAAGCCCTTCGAGAATTAATTAGGACGAATAACTTGCCGCATATATCTCAATTAGATATTAGCAGGGCCTGTTTTACGAGATTGTGCATTACCAAATGTGGCAGGCTCCTTTATTGGGCGCAATTATGACCGACTGTTTGAATGTCACTATTGAAACAAGTTCATCAGTCGTCTATAAATTTGTAGGCCAAACTTAGTCCGCCAGACATCACCGGAACGCATGAACGTTTGATGATACTTCTTAGGTTACATCAGCCATCCGTCGCCTAGATTTGATGAGGATTGTGGCCAGCGAGGGCCGCGACACCCTCGCTAGATCTAGGCAAGGGCATCATAGCCCTTGCCTATGGCTGGCGACCTTTGTCAACCATCACCTAAGCCCAGTCACTGGCAAAGGAAAATAGGGAATAAAGAAAAGGAAAAAGAGAAAACATTCAAATAAAAATTTACAAAAATCGTCAATGTCAATGCTGGTCATGCTATGTAAGAAGACTAACATTCATGTTAGTGACTTCCAATCAACATTAGTAGAAAATATTACTATGGAAAATCAGTAAAAGATTTAGAGCTAAACTTGTCAAATTAAAAAGTTTATGATTGAATTAGACGTTGTACAATAAGTTTATGACTTTTTGGAGAATCGTCACTTGAATTGGATATCGAAACTCATCCAAATTTGTCAACGTTTTGATTCACTTGAAATCACTAGCACTTGAAGAATATATGAGACCCAAATGACCATTCATCTCATTAATTCAACCATATCATTTCGAACAACTTAATGGTATGACCATTTTAACATCTTCTTTTGCCACATAGGTTCAAAGCTTTAATTACCATCTTTTCGTCAACGACAGGGTTGCATGCAATTTCCCTTTCTTTTAATGCAGTTATACCTAAGATGGGGTTGATAAATCTTCCACGTTTGCCGTAACTATTCACCAATACGAAGCTCACATAAATTGAGTGAGAGCCTGCGAGAGGAGTTAATTTCCATGGACTTGTGGCGGGGCCTAGTACTTGCCATGATAAGCAATGGCTTTCTGAGCACCCTCAGGTGGTCCTAGAAACCCTACAATATACCCCCTATGTCCTTCGTTTACATCTTCCTTCCGCACTAGCTAGCTACCTCTCACACATGCACGAATGACAGATTTTCTTCCAAAATGTTTTTATTGACGTGGGGTCGTCGTCGTCATCGATCCGATTGAAAAATCTCATCTGGGATCCTAAATCGAATGGCAAATAATAATGCATGACCCAAGTACAGGACAATTACCAGAGCTAGAGTTGTTAGTTGCAACGAATTTTCCGAATCGGAGTATCCTCTTTATTTTCTAATTATGGCATGTGTTAATTTTGAGCGACTTTTTCTTAGATATGCGTACAATAATTGTATTGGCCTTCCGAAATGTCCATCCCTCCGCGTCAGGTGGATCAATTTGATTGCTAAGAAGCTAGTTTTGTCACAATTTAGACAATTCAAGAGAGACTAGCGGGGGGTCCCTTGACGTTGATTGCCCATATTTTTGCAGGTTCATCAGGCTTCATCACGCACTTTAACCCTTTATGGGGAGATCTGCAAGCCAAATCCCATTTCGAGGCCTTGATTGGAAATGCCAACTAACTAATCCCGAATGATTGGATGTTTTAACTGCACATTTATTAGTTTCTTTTCACTCCTAGGGCTTAGCATAGCATGGAAATGGATTTAATAAAAAATGGGTTGGCGGGTAACAAGTCCATTTATTCGTAAAGTACAATTAAGTCGTAATGTCAACATCGGATAATTGAATCTTAAAATTTGTGAAAAATGCACGATATTCGAGTATCTCTATTGGGTCCCTGGATTTTAGATGATGGAAACATTTGATGTCGTCTTCTTGAGTTTGTGTTTTTTCTCTCACCCATGTGTACATTTTTGTGGATGTCCGGCACTAATGTAAGGCGGAGCATTTTTCACTCCGCGAAGATTGGCAAAACAGAAATAATGGACTGATGAGAAAAAGGAAGAAGATGGAGAGAGGGAAAAGGAAGTGGAGCAAGTCAGCAGCGGCTGTCGTCCATATGCACCGGCGACGGTCTCTTGCCTCCCTGGAAAGAAGGGACTAGCGGCACATCCTGATGAACAAACACGGAGATAGAGAGAGAATAAAGAAGGGTGGAAGGGATGGCGGAGTTAAGCGAGTTGGAGCTCACTTAAGCTTTCTTGCGATAGTGGCGAATCTATCGCTATTGATGGTGGCGAATCTATCGCAACGATTCCACCGTCATATAAAATCCCACAAGTTGGACTTGAGCAAGTCCTTAAATTGCTTAAAGAGGGAAACGGAGGGAGAACCTCCTTGGGAAAAGTGACCCCTTACACCCTTCCCAGGCCGAGATCTAGGCTTGGATAAAGATTCCAACCCCGTTAGCTGACCCGACCACTTCTTTACGGGAGAGGGCAGCCACGTCTGATCCCCGCGACACCTTCCCCCATGAAAACTTGGGGCGTGGTACAGGGAAATGATGGCGCCAGTTGAAAAATTGAGAAGTGAACAACGGGCGGGCAGCCCTGCCTAAGCCCAAGAAGCTCAAGCGAAGAATTGGCTGTTTTGGACAAAGGTCTTACTCGAGAAAGCCCGGTTGGTCCGGAATTTTTTCTTTATAAATAAATTTCCAGGTTATGAGTGGAACTGGGCAACATATACACTGAACAGTTCCAAAATTTTCTTCGACGCACTTGCAACAGAGCCCAAGGCCTCATGTACCCAACTGGGCTTTTTACTGATAAAAGATCGCACACTTTCAATTAGTCGATCCAATCCGTCCATCCACGACTTATTTTATAGTGCTCGGTGCTTCAATCTTGGACCCACTTGGGACCCCAGACCTACGCCAGGGTTGTCGAGCTCAACACGCCGGGCTCGCGGTCCGCTCACAGGGTCGAGGTTGTCGAGCACAATAAAATATTTCCCGTTCATTAATTTTTTATAAAAACCGCGACGACCACCAAAAAATAGTCCATGGGCCAAGCCTTTCTGTCCAAATGGTCTCCCTCGAGTTCCCTATCTTTGCCCAGGACAGCGAAGGCTTTTCATATCGGAACAGTCTTAAGACATTGGACGTTCGGGATGAAAGCGTCGAGATATTGACCTGACAGACGCGTGTGTTCCCTTTTGTCTCTGCGGTATCCGGGCCCTGGAGTTTTCAGAGAAGTCAGAATGAACGTGAACGTTGAACATTCGTGGTTCGAAGGTCGTGAGACATGTGACCTGGGATGGGACCAAACGAGCTTTGATTAAGGTAAAGATAGTTGTGTCACTACTATTTGAATGATGTATGGAGATAAATGCAATGTGATCTCTAAATTTTTAAATCGTTCAATATGATTTTTGAATTTTCAATATATGTTTAATTTAGTCTCTAAATTATATAAAAGAAATGTTCAGCATTTTTTTTAATGCGAATTAATAGAATGACAACGTTGAACATTTTCGCGTAGTGTATGGACTAAGCTAGAGATACCAAAAGTACAAAGCCACGTTAAATATATTAAAATTCAGAGATTATATTGTACATTTGTAAAAAAAATTAGAAAATATATTAAATGAATTAAAAGTTCATAGATCATATCACTTTACTTATTAATTAAGAAAAAGTTGAGATGAAAATATTTATAGGGGATACAAATGTAAGGACACGTGTAGAGTCTTGTCATTCGACAATGACATGACACCTCTTCAAGCTCAATTTAGTTCTTTGAATTTAATTTCTTTACTTTTCTAGCTTTGAAATTTGACTCACGGTCCTCTCTTTCATGACAAGCCCACTTTATCGTAAGAAAACGTTCATTGAAAGATTTCACAAATTAAATGGTATACGATTTTTCTTCTGAACATATAATTGCCAGTCAAAATTTTAATTTTCTTTTCGTCTAATTTCACGTACTCATGATAACAAGAAAAAAAAATGTTGCTTTGCTTGATGCATCTACTTTTATATATATATTATAGATGGAATTATCTAATCAATTCTAAGCTTATTGTAGGATGCCAATTCAATCTTAAAATTGTGTAACTTCATCAATTTAGCTGTAAACATTTGTATAAAATTTCAATATAATCATTTCAATAGATTTTGTCAAAAATCACTAAAGTAACCGTAGGACATATAGGATAATCGGTAATAATTGGACCGTCACATCAATGATTTTCGATAAAATTGACCAAAAGAATTATTTTGAAATTCGATAGAAAGACTTATACCTAAATTGGTAAAATCGAATAAGTTTTAGACTAATCAATCAATCTTCACATTATTTTTACATGCAAGCTATATAAACTATGGCAAGAGTGAGTATCATGCTAGGAAAATATACATATATGTGTATAAATTTGCACGCAAGCGGGGTAATGATTATTCTTATATAAATCTCTCTTTTTTTTCAACATCAACTTATCATTGGGGACCTAACGTAGCACAGCCCAAGGCTATCATGGCCACTAATGATTTCCGACCTGATAACTGTCGGTAGAACTTTTTGTAATTGGATTATTGATTAACTTTAGCAGTTGAATTATCTACTCAACTATGTGATATTTGGAGTAGTGAATGTGACGGTCCAATCATGAATGCGATATGAGATCTAACTTCCGCCACTTTCATGATTTCTTTTAACGTTTTCCAGACCCTTAAGCTAAATCATCGACCATCAATGATAATAATTAATGCCACCGTTTGGTCGCATCTCTGCCTAGAGCCGGGGCCTACCATATCAGAAGAATGCCTTCGGAAGAAACAGCTCTTCAACCGAATTAAATGGGAAGACCGAAAAACATTTTATCTGAAAGTCAAAATAGATAAGGAAAATTATCCACGTACGGATGCCAATTCAGTCATGGACTTTTATATTTTATCAATTTAACCTTAAATTTTTGTGTGAAATTCCAATGTAATTATTTCATTTACTTTTCGTTGAAAATAGCTGACATAAGACAATTGGCAATGATTGGACTGTCATTTTAGTCATTTTCGACGAAAATTGACCAAAAAAATTACGTTTTAATTTCTTGTATTAAGATTAAATTTGTAGAATTAAAAAATTTAAGACTAAATTAACATCTATATGACAAATTTAGAACTAGTTGAGCAATTTTCCCAAAATAGAAACATAACTGGTGTGTACTAAAGAGGCATATGTTCTCCGAGGCAAGAGCGAAGAAGCAAGACAAGTAATCGAAACCTTTTTGTCACCATGACTTTGTATTCACGAGAAGCTGCAAGTAATTCTCACTTCTAAGGTACGGTTCATGGAAAGAGATCGCAAACCCACCCTCCATTGTGTTCTCTATACTCGGTTGCATGCAACATATGACTAAGGTTAGACGAATGTTTTATTAACTCGTGACTTGAAATCCTCATGCGTCTAGGCCGGGCTTATGATCAAATTCAATGTAAACCATTCGCATTGACGATTTTTGTATGTTTGTAGCAGAGGTGGAGGTAGTGATTGTTTGATGAATCTTGCATGTACGTCATATTTGATGAGATTCACGTAAGATCTGTTATTTTTCAAATTGATAGATTCAATTTACTTCATATAATTCATGCAATATGTTCTCGAAAAATATTCAAACTACACGGGCACTAATTTCATTGAATATGTAGAGACATGATACAGGGTTTTTGAAGTGGCGTAGGAAGACATAGGAGACATACTTCAAGATATCTATATTACCTACTCGAACTCCGAAACTTCATTCTTTAAGTCCACTTTAGAAATTAAGAAAAGGCATAGGGTCGACACGTCTATGTTGTGAGATTTGCGAGACTCGTGTACAAGGGAGCCGTTCCTTACAATGGATCACAAACTTGGAATCGATCGTGACCTGCATCATCAAACATCAAAATGGAGATGAAGTTTGTGGAAATTTGACGAATTGGTCGCGCTATGGATCGTGCAATTTGATCTGAATCGAATTGTTGGGTGCAAATAAATGGTGGAGTGTGACATCTGATGACTAGTGAGGACTGCGAAGAAGGCAAAAAAGATGGTGCTTTTGCGACCTTTCTTCCTATATCTTGCATTGACCCATATCTAATCATTCATGGAGAGGGACGTAAGCTCGGTGGGTTAGGTGAGAAGCAATTCTCTTTGATACCAAACGGGAATTATTGTTCTCGATTCATGGAAATAAACAATTGGGGACAACCCCAAAACTCGTGAAGAAAATGGTAAAAAAGAAAAAAAACAATTGAAGGGTCACGACGAAGGTTGTCAAAGCTGTTACTTCAGGTTAGCGTGAAACGAAAGGCGGGGCCTTTGTCACCTTGTTCGATTTAATGGATTTACCTTATCGTCGCATGATGATGGGGGAAACATGAAAGCTTAATTCTTTGTTGTTTCTTCCAAAGACATGTTATGTGGATAGAATAAGAAAGCTAGATATGAGAAAAAGCTATCCTTCCAATGTTTAGAGTTGCACAAGAACCACGAATAGGTCATCAAGTTTTAAGGTTGATAGAATTTTGTTCTACTTTGATAGGATAATGTAATTAAAAAAAGCAAAAATTAAAAATAAAAATGGAAAGAAATTATAGAACAAAGAACTCACTCTTCTTTTTCTATCATGGATAACAACAATCCCATCACTGGTTTCACTAATGACCATCGTGTGTGTGGTACGATGGTCATTACTCCCGGGGGACCACCGTAAGACCCATACAAAAAGGAGGGATACAATAAGTAGGAAACCGGACGAAACTTCCTACCCGTTTCAAGATTCGACCATGTCTCCAAGACACATGCTTGGGTAATACGTCACCAATTATGGACAAAAAAAAAAAAAAAGAGGAGAAGAATTATTCTCGAAAATTGACAACATCCTGGTAATTTCTTAGCTTATGCCATAGTGGCCGAAAATTACGCAAGATCGCACGTTGGAAGAAGGGCGGGAAGTAGAGAACGTGAGAAGGAAGAAAGAAGAGTGCCAAAATCAAAAGAGGACGATGCTTTTCTTACTTTTCTTTCTTCCCTTTTGGCTTTTGGGTTGACAACTGGTTGAGAAGGAAGTGGGGGTAGATCAGTCAGCGAAAGGGCCAGTGCCCGATGTTTAGGTGGGGTCTAAGATTCCGGATGACATAAAGAAGACAAGAGGGCGAATAAGTATCCGAGACAGCCAGCAATCAGCATCATCCCTCGGTTCACAATGAGTGGTTGGTAATGGTATGATGACTTTCCCTTTTCTTTCTTTTATTAAAGAAAAAAAAAGAGAGGAATATTGTGGATTTGATAGTGTTATATCGATATGTATTGTATGTATGTGATTGTTGCTTTTCTTTTAGAGTCTAGCCAAAGAAAAACCATACGAGGGAAGAATTAAAGTCAATTCATTAGTTTAAACATAGAGTGAATCAATCTTAAGAAGGGGCAATGTTTGATATTTGTTCACTCGAGTTTAGAACCAAGCGCATGCAATGTATCTGAATATTATTTGGTTGGAAAAAATAATCGTAATGAGAATCTTGGAATTGTGCTTGTGCTATTATACTAATTTAGTTTTAGTCCCTTTATTGTGCTTTCGTTACTATTGAATTCTATAAGTTGAAAACTCGATTTTCTGTCCATCAAGTCTGCCTCGACAAATCAACAAGTGGCGCCTACATATATGGGTTTCTAAAATAATAACACCGAAAAGCTATGCAGATAGATAATGAAGCAATTTAAATAAATATATTTTATCAAGTAAACTTAACTTTTAAAGTTTGAGGGTTTTTGTGCAATAGTGATATTGCTAAGTTCGAGTTTAGTATCCTGGGATAGGAGCATATTAAAAATTTCAGAAAATGCCGTGTACTCAAAGGACTTTATTTTTTTGTTGATATTTCTTTTTCATAATATTGTAACGTTTCAATATCTAGGAACAAGCAGGCCGAATCAATGTTGTGGTGTTTATACATACAAGAGGCTTTTTGAGTGGAACATTCTTAAATGCATTTGAGTTCACATGTCGAGTGTAATCACAGTCACTAAATTTGTAAGATCCACGTGATTAACTATCGTGATAGACCCAATTCATGGCAAACTAAATTCGAGCAACTATTTTTTCTATAAAAGTGTTTTCCAAAGAGAACCGTGTTGCTTAAAACTAATTAACATCACCATATATAGAACACTATCAACTTAGGAGGCTATTTAGTGATGTAATTAAGAAACATCCAAGTCACTAAAAGGATCTCAAAAGGTACTCCTTGTTGATATTCAAATTCATATAAAGAAAGTTGCTTTATCCTCCTCCTATAAAATTTCCCTTTTAAGCGTCCTTCCACAATTCTTATTTCTAAAGATAGTATTTTAAATATCTCATTCTCCCTTTTCGATTTTCAAATTGGAATGCCACGTCGAGACTAAATAGAAGCCCGCAAAACATATCCCCACTATACTTATGATATCCACATGCCGATTCTCAAGCTCCCAACATTTCGCGCCATGAAAAAAAAAGCACCACCTCATCGTTGTCCTATAAAAGTTTTATTTTTTAATTGTCCCACGATAACTTTCATGCCAAAAGATACCGTCTTTCGATGTCCGAATTTCCATTCTTTGGATCGAGGTTTATAGGACTGCCGCATCGAGATTTAATGAAAAGAACTCCATGGACCAACTTAAATGAAAGGCGCAGGAGAAGTTGTTAACACAGTTGGTTAGGAAAAAGGAAAGTATTGCACCAAAAGAGGATAGAAGGAGGAAAAATACATTAATACGGCGGAGATTTTATTTTGCCAAATAAAAACCATTTCCCGTTCGAGATAATTAAGATGAAGAAATAAAAAAGTCACTCCAAAAGAGCCGCTTGTCCCCTCCCAAACATAGAAGAAAGGCAACAAAAAAAAAAAAAAAAAAAAAAAGAAGAGGGGGAGAAAGTCTCGGGGAGCTGATTGGGCTGGCGACTCCACTGTGACCGTGCGTTTATTACACACTGCAAAGCTGCAGCAGAGTCTGCGCTCCTCCCCACAAATACTCCAAGTCACAATTCATTACCCCATTTTCCTCCTCCCCCACTATATTATTAAAAAAATAAATAATTTATAATTCCACCCAATTTCATGCAAAAAAATGAAAATGAAAAAAAGAAAAATGGAAAATCAGCTCCCTCCATCTCTCTCTCTGTCTAGCTCTCCTCTGTTTCTGAGTGTGTCTGTACTGTACCCACCAAATTAAGCTTAATTAAACGCGCTTCTTCCTCAGCTAAACCGTACCCGACTCTCCCTCTCTCTCTCTCTTTCGCTTCCAGCACACCAAAAAAAAAAAAGCATTTGGGATTGAAAACGCGATTCGCCTTTTGTTGCTGAAATTGCATCGCTTCCGAGGCAAAACACCAGCGAAAAGCTATCCCCCCCTGCCCTCCATCCCCAGCCCCGAAGAGAGAGAAAGCTGGGGAGCTAGAGAGAGAGAGAGAGAGAGCTAGAGAGAGAAAGGGCGGCGGCGGCGGCGGTGGCTCCGGCTCGCATTCTCGCCGGTTAACCGGCAGTGATGACTGAAGACGACGACGACGTCCTTGCCGCCGTTCGCTCGCTCCCGCGTCCCTAGATCTAGCCGCGCTCTGCTCCCCGGAACGTCTCCGTCTCCGTCTCCGTTCGTGAACCTCTCTCCCCCCCTGCTCCTTGGAGTGACGGCCGGCGTGGCGATGGTGGCCTGATCCTGTCGCAGGTACTGCTTCCCCTTCGCGCGCGCGGGGCTGCCGTTGTCGCCTCCTCTGGCTCTTCCCCGCGGTGTCTCTCTGTCTTGACTGCTCGGAGGTTCTCTTGACTGCGAGTGAAGAGTCTCTCGGTCGTCGAGATTGTTGGCTCTCCGTGCGCGCGCCAGTCGCTTTTGCGGTTTCGGTTCCTCTCGCGCCTCCTCGTTCGTTCTCTTGCGTTGGTGACGTGCGTGCTCGGTGAAGAGAGGCTACGAGCAATCCGATCCGAATGCGATTTTGCGTTTTCTTTTTCTTCTTTGGTTTTGCCGTGAAGAATCGCGTGGGGAGATGGTGCGGTGAGCGGTCGACGGGCGTAATCCTCCGAAGAATGTGGTATTGGACGTGCGAGGAATTGCGTTTCCGGTTCGTGTTCTGAGCGCGAGCTCGGACTTGGAGATTCTTCTAAGTGATTAGATTATTGAAGCTTTCTTTCTTTCTTTCTTTTTTTTTGGGCCTGCCAGTTTGTGCGGCGGTTGAATCGAAAGCACAATGGCGTCGAGGCGCGTGTCGAAATCGAATAGATTGAGTCTGAGCAGTTCTAGAGCCGCCAATTCTCCTGCATCCTCGACCACGACGTCTTCGAAACAGAATCTGGAAACTTCCATCGACGGCCAGAGCTCTCCCGCATCATCTTCGGCTCGGAGCAAACCTCAATTCTTCTACTCGGAGACTTTCCCTTCGGATTCTGAAAGATCCAAAGAGAATGTCACGGTGACCGTCCGGTTTCGGCCACTCAGGTGCATGGGCTTCCTTGAGTAGTGAATTGCTGGTGGAATCGTGTGGGACATCTGCCAATGTGGTTTGTTGGTTTTGTTTGGAACAGCCCCAGGGAAATTCGCCAGGGTGAAGAGATTGCTTGGTACGCCGACGGAGAAACGATCGTGCGCAACGAGCATAATCCATCAATTGCATATGCATATGGTAAGTTTTTCAAAAGTGTTTGGCCATGTTGATGCATGATCTCTATCTTTTTTAGCTGATTCCTGTAGTAATAACTGAAGTGGGCAGGTATATTCACATGTGTACTAAATTTTCTTTTGGCACTAGCTTTAGATTTCTAAGAAGATTGACTAGAAAATATATTGCGCTTGGAAGGCTACATGCATTTTTTCTGTCTAACAAAAGCTAAGAGTGGTTAGTTATGGTTTTAAGTACAATGAACTGTCAAATAGATAATTCCAATTAGCTTCAGCAATTTTATCGCAGCCTAGTTGAACTCATCCAATAACTCCCTGCTTCCTTTCCACTTGACATTCTTGCTTGGTTTTAGAAAAATACTGTCCATTCCACGTTTCCTGGCTGACTCCGGACTCTAGACAGCTCCCTTGATAGTCCTTACTGTCAAAAGAATGAACCGCTAGTAATAAAACATGCTCCCCTTAATCTTATTATCTGAGATCAACCAATTGGTAGCTGTATTGCCAGTTCAAACTTAAGTTTTTGTGGTAATGCAAGAATGCAGGGGGATTGCATTTGCGAATCAGTAATACTTATTTATTACTCACCATTGTTGGAAGGTGTTAGCAATTCATTGAGGCTTTGTATTAGATTCCTATATGCTCAGAAAACTAGACTTTATTTTCTCAAAAATATTCCTTATTTATGAGAGGCTGAAATTGTTCTCATCCTGTGCCAGCAATGAACTTTTTCTTAGTAGTTACAATCTATACTTTATTAGCTTTAACTTTTCCTCTTTTATGCTTCTAGATCGCGTATTTGGTCCCACAACCACGACACGTCATGTCTATGATGTTGCTGCTCAACATGTTATTAGTGGTGCTATGGAAGGAATCAATGGTCTGTATGCTGTTGGCTATTCAAACTCTTCTATCTCTAATTGCAGAGTCTCTACATTGTACATTTTGCTTTTTGTCATCTATCTTTACCTCCCAAATGCAGGAACTATTTTTGCATATGGTGTGACAAGCAGTGGGAAGACTCACACCATGCATGTGAGTTCATGTACTCTGTAAAGCTTATGTCACCTCATATTGGAATATGAATTTGATCACTTTACTCTGATCTGAAATGTGCTATTGCATCCTTGAGTAGTCATTCATACATTTTCCTCACTCATAGTTTTTCTTGTAGTATATTTTGTCAGTATCTCCGAGATACTGTATGTTTTTAAATGTACTTGGAATTAGGAGTGATCAATTCCCGGTTTGGTTTGGTTCCAAGGTGGAAATGGGAAATCGACCAAGAGGACCGGTTCCCAATTTTGGGAACCAATGACCGAACCATTTGGTCCTAGGACTGGGAATCGTACTAGACCGTTGGTTCCAGTCTGGTCTAATGGAACGACCGCTTTTTTTTTTTTTTTTTTTTTTTTTTTAAATTTCCCATTAAAGGGTGGCTGTGCACAACGAGAGAGAGTGACAAATCTTAAGATATTGACGGAAGCAACGATGAGTGAAGAGTTATTGTGTCGTAGTTTGTGGTACCATTGAACGAGATAGTATTTAGTTCGCATTTTACTATTTCTTTTAAAGAAATAATTTTTAAAAAAAGTATTTGTAGTCGGTTCGGTCTGATCCGGTCCGGTTCCCTCTTGGAACCAGGAATCAGATTGCCCGGACACCTGTTTGAATTTTAGGAACTAGGAACCAGACTGATACTCCCAACAACCAGACCGAACTGGCTGATCTGGTTCGGTCCAGGCACTTCCCAATTTGGGCTGTTCGTTTTGCACACCTCTACCTGGAATGAAACTAACACAATCACATTGCTCATAGAAGGAGTTTTAAAATAAATAGATCTTTCTTGGGTATTGTATTTATACTATTTGGCAACATTCGGTTCTCAAATTTGTGCTGAGGGGTCCAGTTGCATCAATTTACTTTGACTTTATCATAACAATTGTTATAACATAGTCTGAGAGAGATTCGGCCCTCTTTTGGTTTGGGATTCCTCAGAATGAACTGTTAAAAGAAAAAAATATGTTTTCTACTTTTTGCTAATGTGAATAAATGGAGTGACATAGATGCAAGATGATTTTTATCCATGGATAGGAATTAACTCCATTTTCTTAAACACTGCAGCATAACATATTCTAAGCTTTATTACACTTCTGTTTTTGTGGTTCATTGAGTATGGTCAACGTAAATGTTTTTCCTGCTTCATGAACAAGCAATTCTTAGTTCTGATTTATTCAATTCGAGTGTGTTTTAACCTCATTTCTTCAGAGTAGTAATTGTCAGTTTGATGAAAGAATTCCATGCTGAAAGCCTCTAAATAAGAACTTAAAAGTTTTGTTTGGAGTTGGGTCAAACCAACTTGCTTGAATAAAAACTCCCTATCTCTGTCTTCTTATTGTTTTAGCATCCCACTAAATGAAAAGGGTAAGTAAATTCATCCATCAGGATAAAGTTCATGCGACGATGATGTGTTAAGAAGATGCTTTAGTCCTAAGCTAACACCATAACTGTGGGTTGTTTTCTGAACTATGAGTTCAAGTATTTCATATTGTGCTGCTTTATGCGGTGCTTTATCCTACTCCTTGTCATGCATGGCAAACTTAGCTGGAGGATGCTATCTGCAGCGGCTTACTGAGTGTAGTAATTTCATGTGATCTCAAGCTATGCATCTGAACTTGCAATCACAATGATGGCTCTTTGCAGGGTGATCAGAGGTCCCCTGGAATTATACCACTAGCTGTTAAGGATGCTTTTAGCATTATTCAAGAGGTAAATTCTATAGTAGTCAGAGCCAGCGGTGTGTCTTCTACCTTGATCTTCTTGTCACAAAATAACATGTTTTCTTGCAATTCAGACTCCGAACAGGGAATTTCTACTTCGTGTGTCTTACTTAGAGATTTATAATGAGGTAAGTTTCTTCTCATGATTTCCAAGTGCTTGGTTCCTTCTGCCCTGTTACACTAATTTTGTTTCTTTCGGTGATTTTGGTATCTGTACTTAACATGAAGCAGTTTGGTTGCTCTAATACACTAGTCTATGAAATCACTGTGGTTTTGATACTTCATGAATTGCAGGTTGTAAATGATTTGCTAAACCCAGCTGGGCAAAACTTAAGAATTCGAGAGGATGCTCAGGTGACCACTTAACAATTGCTACTCTTCTTAGAAATTTCTTCATGCTTGCTTGGGCTTTGTTTTTTTTTTTTTTTTTACTTAAAATATTATTTGTACCTAAACAATTAATTGCACTGATGGAGAGAAGATTGTGATGGACATCAGAGTTTGGAAACCACCCCTAGACATTGGAAATATGTGAAAAAGGTTATCTCGCATTCAAGATGTTTCGAGGGGCAATGCTACCTCCTCGCAAGGAAATATGATCAACCTTAATCGCTTTTGCAATTTTTACGCTATGGAGTTCCATAATCTAATGATTGCTTCAACAGCAATTGAATACAGTCTGCTTTATGCCAAGCTGTCATTTATTTTTAGGGCAAAAGCTACCAAAAACCCTAAACTATGCCTACTATGACACATTTGCCCTAAACTTTTTTCTTGGACACCAAAAATCCCAAATTTGTACCTGTGGACATATTTATCCTCCGTCAAAGTTCTATCAACGAGAACCGTTAAAAACTTGCTTACATGGACACCAGAAAGCAAATAGTGTTGACATGGGCCCATGTGACTTAAGTGAATAAAAAATGACGTTGTTTTAGCTGAAAATTCATATAACAGAGCCTTGACAAAGGTTAAATGCATCACATAGGTACAAGTTTGGGGTTTTTTTATGTCACAAGGAAAATTTTAAGGTAAATGAGTCATGGTAGGCATACTTTGGGGTTTTTGATGTCATAAAAATAAAAAATAAAAAAAAATCAAGAGTAAATGTGTCATATTAGACATAATTTGGGTTTTATTTTTTGTGGCTTTTTCCCTTATTTTCACTTCATGTTATATTTGTCAAATCTGCCACGCTTGTAAGGAGGCCAAATTGGTGAGTCGGACGCATCTTTTTAACAAACAATGAGTTTGGGTCTCACATGGCTAATAAGAATGGTTTTGCAGGGGACCTTTGTTGAGGGAATAAAGGAGGAAGTTGTACTGTCTCCCGCTCATGCCCTCTCCCTGATAGCAGCTGGAGAAGGTAAATGATGTGAAATTATATTACTCTGGAAGGAAAATAATCGTTCGATTGAAGTATAATTGTCCATTCTAATGCATATAATTTGGTAAAGGTAGATGCACGATCTATCATGCAAGTTGAACCGAAAAAATGACGCACAGCTTCATGTCCATATAAAGTAACAAAAGAATAAAAAGGTGTGAATAATCCATATAGAATCAATGGATTCATGGTAAAATTCCTCTATGGTATAATTCATTTTTCTCACAAATGTTTTGGCTGATAAAGGGATCGAATGGTATAATATCTTTGTGCTATTAGTAGATTGGAGGATTAGAAACATGATTGTTACTGTTGAAATGGCTGTTTTTGCATTAATTGCTATTTCATTAATGTTACTGACAATTTACTGGTTTTATTTGGTAGCTTAATTTTTTTCGACGCTCGTGATAGTTTAATATTGAAATTGTTGTTTGTGTGATTTTTATTGATCGCAGAACATAGACACGTTGGATCCACCAATTTCAATTTACTGAGCAGCCGGAGCCATACAATATTTACTCTGGTATGTTGATTATATTCTGACAAAAACAAGATTGACTTGCTGTTATAATTATGACTAATACGTTGATTGAAACATTGAAGTTCTTTACGGTAGAGTTTTTGTAAATTAAACAATTAAAGAGCCATTTTATCCCTCCAGAAATGGAGAGGGAAACAAGAGACGGGTCAAAGATAAAGAAGGAAGGAAAGAAAGAAATTCTTTTCACCTATGAAGACTCAAAGAAAAGAACCATCACATATGATTGCAACCTTTAACTATGCACTGTGTCACCTCTCCATAGCAATAGATGGTTTTAATCAGAGAAATTGGCAGAGATATCACACCTGTTTTACATGGAAGTAGAAGCTGTTGACCTTCTTGCTTTATCAAGCGACCAGGTATCACTAGCTCAATCAGGCATATAACTCAAATGTTCCTGCCAGACGAGTCAACAATCAGTGATTAATTGCCAATGTAATAACATAATATCAACTGCAAACCTAAATTTGATTAAATATGCCAAAATTGACTAGCTAAAATAATGCGAAACCCCAGGAAAATAGCAGACTCGTTATTCACGAGCAGAAAGTAATTCTAAAACGGATATTGTTTGAATTACCTCAGCGAATGAGTGACATATATAAACTGCCAATAACAATACTTTATCCATCTTGATAAGCTTTGGGCATGTATGTCTCTCTCTGTTCTTTCCTCTTACAATGTTACATCTGCTCCTGCTGTTTACAGACAATAGAGAGTAGCCCATTTGGTGAAAACTCAGAGGGGGAAGCAGTAACCCTGTCGCAACTGGTAAAATCCAAAATCTTTCATTCGATAAGTTTGTTTCAAGTTTTTTGATTGTTTTTGTAGTTTCAAAGAGCAGCAGATAGCAATTGTTGCCATAATGGGTAGCACCATTGCTGTTGGCTGCTAGCGTGGTGTGAAGGAAAGTCATACTCACTGCTTTATTGGGGACCACTCTTGCTGAGAAAACTGTCCTGTTTTTTTGCGACTGATTTTCTATATCAGTCAATAAGCTTGGATGATTGATCAGGCAACTAACTGTGGCTTGTCCTTTATAATAGCAACTAAATCAACCCAATCAAACAAAGTTTTTTTTTTTTTGAAAAAAAAAACTAGTCAAGGAAACACTATGGCATTTCATTCAGAAAAGAAGTTGACATCTTATAATTCTTGATCATTTTTATGTGTGCTTTGGTACGTTTAGCAAACACGAAAGTATGAATGTCTTATCACAGATGAATGTTCAAAGTTGCAGACCTAGGCTATCTGAAAGTTTTTAAAAGTAAATTGAAGCTGAAGAATAAGCATCTCACTGTTTCTACTGTCTGATAGAAAAGAACTCGGACTGCAATCATTGTAGTGTAATTTCACAACACAATAATATGCCCATTGTAACCGTTTCCACAGTGATTGCAATGTGATTGCTTTTGCAACCGCTTCCTCTAGGTAGATCATTGCTTCCACGAAGAGTATGCTTTTTCAATTTTTTTTTTTTGGAATAATAGATTAAACATTTTCTTGACCATTGATTGTTTATAAATAATTTGTTTTCCATATAAAAGTCTGCAACCTGTAACCTTTCATGTTTTACTTATATCTGCAGAACCTCATCGATCTGGCAGGTTCTGAAAGTTCAAAAGTTGAAGCAACTGGTATCAGGAGGAAAGAAGGATCCTACATCAACAAAAGTTTGCTAACTCTGGGAACTGTGAGGCCTCATGTGTTTCTTTATCAAATCAAGTTGTTAGTATGGATCGTTTTGGTTTTCTGACCTTTTAGAGATGATAGTCTGGTACTTGACTCGGTGCAGATATTATTTACTGTTTACCACAGCAAAACTACTTCAGTCTATTCTCGTTTCCTGGCCCCTCCCTCCCTCCCTCCCTCTCTCCCTCCTATGTTTCTTTATCAAATCAAGTTGTTAATATGGATTGATTTCGCGAGTTTAGACAATGGGTATTTTTTAGTCAATCTTAGTGTTATACTTGTGTAGCCAGGAGAAGGAAAAGAAGTGAGCTAGTCTTAGGACAGCAAGGATATGTTTTCCCATTGAAGGGATGCAGAAATTACTGAGCTTTTTGAGTCCTTGTGTAAGTTTGGGGAGATCTAATGACGTAGGTTGAGGAAGACAACTTGTAATATATGGTTCTCAGTTGCTTATCTTGAGCTGAAGAGATCCTTGTGTAGTTCACTGTAAGACTCTTTGGCCTCAATGAACCACCATTTAAGGCTTAGTTTGTGTTTTTATGCTCTGTTTGCGAAAGAATATACAAAAAAAGACGACAAAATTTCTCTCCGTGTACTTTTGTGAATGAACAGGATTTTTCTTTGGTTTTTCTGGTATCTAGAAAAGGAAGAAGCAGAAGAAGACAGAAGTGTTGATGACAGCAAATATTATAAGATAAAGCAATGTTTATTTTCCCTAGACTTTATGTCTTGTGCTTTGGTTTCAAAACTGCATTTTTTGGATCAGTTAAGATAAATTGCGAGCAATATCCTCTGTTTGAAATGAGATGTTAAGCAGTTAAATTAAGTTGCGCAGAATCATAATCTTTAAGGCAAAATTGTCACTCAATTGACTAAATGCCAAGTGGGTTCTAAGTTCTTGAACTGCATGTATTCATCTCATACCCCAACCAACAACGATATTGATCCAGTCATGAAGTTGTCAATTTTTGAATTTTTTTTTCTGGGAATTGTTTTAAAGTCATGGCTATTATTTTACTTCTGAAAGGTTTAGTTTTAACTGAGTATTGTGACTTTTAGGTAATATCGAAATTAACTGATGGGAGGGCTACTCACATACCATACCGAGACTCCAAGTTGACGAGGCTCCTCCAGTCTTCTCTAAGTGGTCATGGACGAGTATCTGTAAGCCTTCAAGTTACTTATGTCAAATCATAGATATCATTTCTGAAAAAATTGGTCGATTGTAATTATTATTCTTCTGGAGATTCCAGCTTATTTGCACTGTCACTCCTTCATCGAGCAATTCTGAGGAGACACATAACACATTGAAGTTTGCTCATCGTGCAAAACATATTGAAATTCAAGCAGCACAAAACAAGGTGAGCACACTTGATCTGTCGATTCCCCATATTTGAGGATCCTTATATCTGATTTATTTTTATGCAGATCATTGACGAGAAGTCGCTGATTAAAAAGTACCAAAATGAGATACGACGCCTAAAAGAAGAACTAGAACAATTAAAGGGTATCGTCACCATTCCTCAAAGGAAAGATGCTTCTGGAAAAGATGACATTCTGCTCCTGAAACAAAAGGTACTCTAATAGTCTGTCAGCATGGTCATTATTGTTTGAAAGGGCTGAAAGCAAGTTATTTCAAAAGTTATAAGTAGGATTGTCAGTTAGGAATACAAAGGCCTCTCCTCATCTATTTTTTTTCAATCAAGATAAAATAATCATTGTGTTTACCTGCTAAAAAAAAGCTCTCAACTTTTTATTTACCATCTCCTCCCAAAGGATTCAACCTCATTTGAATCCTGTGGTGGATTTCATTAGTAATGCATAGAAACTGCCAGAAGAAGTGCCTAAGCTGTATAAAATGTTGAAAATTGCAGGAGCGCAGCAAGGATGTTCTTAAATATTTGTATACCTTAATCATAATATCCTTGTAATCAATGAAAACAGTTCATTTTAGCATTTGCCAACATTAGGTGGTTAATTTCATCATGGTAGAGACTAGTGGTTAAGTTTCATAACTTTCTTCATATATTTGCCTCTGTGGCTTTGTTTCTTCCTAAAGTGAGGAAGACATAATACTAATTGTATGACCTGTTCCATTTTTTAATTTGCAACTATATGTGTAAAGTTAGAAGATGGTCAAGTTAAGCTTCAGTCCAGATTGGAACAAGAAGAGGAAGCAAAAGCTGCTTTATTGGGCCGAATTCAGCGGTTGACAAAATTAATCTTGGTATCCACAAAAGATTCACCGTCGTCCAAATTTCCTCATCGCCCAGGTCATAGGAGAAGACATTCCTTTGGTGAAGAAGAGGTGCGGTTAGTTTTCATAATAGCTTGTTTCTATGACCTTAAAAAAAAGAATATGTAAGAGTTTGTTTCTATAGTTTTCTTTTTGTTTAACAACTGTGTACAGTAATTTGTTCTGAGTGAGTTATTTAAGCTTCACGCTTTTTTTCCTTTGAATTAAAATTCACTTATTAAGTTAAGTGGACTTTAAAAGCATTTTAGGTTTTGGTTTACTTACTCAACATAAAGCGTTTCATGACTGCTACTTTATTCAACTTATACAGCTTGCATATCTACCCCACAAAAGACGGGACTTGATGTTGGATGATGAAAATATAGAGTTGTATGTTTCTCTAGAGGCCAGCTGTGAAACAGCAGATGAACCAGTGAAGGAGGAAAAGAAGAGCAAGAAGCATGGATTGCTGAACTGGTTGAAGCCACGTGTATGATTTACGAATCTTCTGTTCCTTTCTAGATATTGCATATTTTTATAATTCATATTGCCTTTCTTTTTTTTTTTTTTTTTTTTTTGGGGGGTCGTCTATGTAGAATTCTACTGTTCTTTTTCCTGTGTTTAAGGGGTTCTTGATATGCTTATTAGGAATTCCCATCACTGTTGTTTTAACTTGTGCCATATGCATATCTTGATGCTTTCTTTCCATTAAATGATAACAGAAGAAACATTTAAGCATTGGATGCTTAGCATTTTCTCTCATGTATATGGCCTTATTGGAATTTTTTTTTTCATTTTATTTGACACTAAATCTGTGATACTGAATTGAACAAGCCATTTTTGTTTGAGATTCTAGTAAAAGCTTCAATTTTAGATGCAAGGTGCTGGTAAACCATGCAGCAATCATACCTAAAGATCTCTAACTGCGGGATCTTCATCTGTACCAGTGAACATCCTTCATGAGGGATCTGTAACTCATTAGATGTTTCAGGCTTCCTAGTAGATAGTGCTACAATGTGATTAATATCATTAAGCTCGGCATGCTACAATTCAATATTAGGAAGACATAATGCATAAGAAAAAACATTATCTCTAGGGATCTGGGTATATTGTTGATACCGAGTCATATTTCACTTGGAATCTTGCAAACTAGACATACACTAAAGAGCTCACACCCTATTGCAGCATGAGGCCCATGGGTACTCCTCTTTTCAAGTATTCAAGAGAAGTTCATGATACACACACACACACACACACACACACATATGTATATGTATATTAGGTCCACTATGTCGTTAGTTAGAATATGGATGTACCAATCTACAGCTTCATCATCTTTTAAATATTTGGAGAGCCTATTAATTAAAATGCTGAAGATTTTCTCAGGATTTTCCATAGTACTTGGAAACATAAAAAATTGGGGGTTTGAAGCATTCTTTAATTTTTTCCATACATTTTTCTCTATTTTCGTTAAAAAAATTTTGCTTCGACTTCCATTATAGCTTTGGCTTCTATTTTCCAAGTATGGTTGCCCTAGTGAACTGGTGCACCTATATGCAGCCAAATGCTTTCAACTAGACTTTATCAGCATATTATTTTTCAGTTGAGTCTCATGTTGTCTGTTTCCTGTTTCTTCTGTTTACAGAAACGAGATAGTGGCTTGGGTACACTGGCAAGTACTAGCGATAAATCAAGTGGAGTAAAATCTATTAGCACACCTTCAACACCCCAAGCCGAAAGTGGCAACTTTCTTACAGAATCCAGAAATTCCCAATCTTTAGTAACAGAAAGTTCCCCTGTAGCAGATATTCTTTGTGAGAGTAGAGAGGACCGAGATGTGCGAGAGGATAACTTTTTGGGACAAGAGACACCTCTGGTAAGCCATTTATGTTTTCTATGGCAAGTGTTAAGCAGGAAACTTGCCAAGACCTGGCAGTTGGTTGATATTTTCATCAACAATTAGTATTCTTATCTTGGCAATGAACTCTCACTCATAGAAAACACTATTACCGAACAGTGCCTAGGAACTGCATGCAACTTTGTGGGTTTATGCCGAAGATATTCTTATATTGTTCATGAGTGTTCTAAGACTGTTCCAAAATTATTCTTCTAGTCTGTTGAATGTTCAGTCACAACATGAATCTGTGCACATCATGGCCATGTGCTATTCCAGGTTCTGTCAAAAGTAGAATGTTTGGTTACTCTCTTTGGGTTAAGTCAGAGATGCATGCATGCATTAATGTGTCATGATCCATATGAGATCTCTCTCCTTTTTCCATCCACACACACATATGGACATACATACGGACATTTGCATATATTGTACAATTGCATGTATCAATGTACTTATGTACGTGTAAATTTGCAAGTCCAAATTTGTGGTGAGTTACATTATTACCCATACACTTACACTTGTATTCTATGGGGTCCAGAGTAGCATAAAATCAATTGATCAGATTGAACTCCTAAGGGAGCAACAAAAGATATTGTCAGGGGAGTTGACACTACATTTGAGTGCTTTGAAGCGGTTATCAGAGGAGGCTGCAAGAAACCCTCAGAAGGAACAGATTCATGTAATTTTTTCTTTCCTTGTATCTTAAATCTTGTATAATGTAATCAAGTACTATCTTAACAGTTTGCTGGTATTCAAGGTGGAGATGAAGAAGTTAAATGATGAAATAAACATCAAGAATGAACAAATAGCTTTGCTTGAGAAGCAAATTGCTGATTCCATCGTTGCTTCTCATGACAAGATGGGTAAACATGAAGTATCTCAAGTAAGTTGAACTTTTCTTGAAATGTTTCGGCTGTTTTATGGGTTCACAGACAACATTATCCTTTGTATCTCCTAATATTGCAGCACATCACTGACCTGATGGCTCAACTGAATGAGAAGTCCTTCGAACTTGAGGTAGTTTATTAATGCACGTGTTGATGCTATTATACGTTCCACTCTGTCTGTAGATGCATAATGAACAGCACTGAGTTATTTTTGAATTCGGAATTGTGATGTTTTCCATCTATAATATCCTTTTGTGCCAAAAAAGAGTTGAAAAAACATGAAGACATATGTACAATTACCTGATGGTGGTAGTTGCTTTCTGGTCATCTGTTAAAGCATTAAAGCCCATTTCCCTTTTATGCTGTCATCATGTCTATTTACATTAGATTCCTGCCTCAAGCCTAACATGCAATGCCAAAAGAAGAAAAATGTGGGTTATATATTTCTTACCTTTCTGGTAATCAATCTGAGTTGCTTGCTGTGCAAGGCAACTCCAACTGACTACTTGTGCTACTGCCTCATCTGGTATGCAGAAACTGAATTTCAAGGGCATAGACAGAGAGATATGGGCCATTTGTTATTTGCATCTATGAGTCTCTGCTTATAATTAATCTATTTGGCTTGTCGAATCATCAGGTTAAAACTGCAGATAACCGGGTCATTCAAGAGCAGCTCAACCAAAAGGTAACCCTGAGCTTTTAATTTCTTGCATTTCTTCTATACCCTAGTTTTGGTTCATGACGATTGTCAAATTTTAAAACCCGTTTTGGACTTGCACTTGTTTTGGTACAGACTCGTGAGTGTGAAGGATTGCAAGGAACAATAACATCCTTGAGGCAACAGCTCTCGGATGGCCTGGATTTGAGAAAGCTTAGTCCATCAGTCAGCTACTCACAAAGATTTGCTGGAGTGAAGAGCTCTCTTGGAGAACTTGGCTTGGAAAAAGAAGATAATTTGTTTACTGACAAAAATGAAGGCTCACTTGTGCAAAGACAGGTTTCCTCTTGCACCTTTAACCATCTCTTCTGATGCTAATCTCTGATCTAGGAGAGTTTTTAATGGAGTCATAGCCAATTGATGGTACTGCTTATGAAAGCTGTGCAATAATTCATCATATATGCTCTGTCACTCAGTTATAGGGAAGCTTGCAGGTTTTGGTGGGAGTTTACCTCCTGCCTTCAGCCAACCAGCAAAGTAAAGGTCTCCTGGAAATTAGATTATTTGCATTTTCATGAATGTTAAGAAATACGGTAGATGCATTTTTGGTCTGTTCTATGATAATTAAGTTTTTGGGAAAAAAAGTTTACATAACATGATATCAAAACACCTGTCAATGTTTAAATCCTTACACTTCCAGAAAATTGTCTGCACCTGCTTGTGCATTCTGAGAAAAAAGGTGTGAATATGAGAACATTCCTGGCAGCTAATATATTTTTCTAGTGCCCCAGAGCATGACTCTTAATTTGTTTGTTCTGTCAATTGTCCTTAGCTATGACGTTTTATTGAGGAGCCAGTGTATAAGTCATAACTTAGTTATGCTTGTCATTTTATACAACACTGTGCCATGAGCATCTTAATCAACTCCTGTACTTCATTAGGCCACCAAGATTGAAGAATTGAACCGAAAGGTGACTGAGTTAACCGAGTCCAACCAACAGTTAGAACTTCGGAATCAGAAGCTGGCTGAGGACAGTTCCTATGCCAAGGGCCTCGCCTCAGCTGCTGCTGTTGAGCTCAAGGCCTTGTCAGAAGAAGTTGCAAAGCTCATGAATCATAATGAGAGGCTCACTGCCGAGCTGGCAGCTTCTAGGAACTCCCAAACGCCACGCAGGAACAACAGCAGTATGATCCGTAATGGACGGAGGGAGAGCCACATAAAGCGTCAAGACCAAAGCATCTCACCTGGTGTTGATATGAGAAGAGAGATGGCAATAATCCGAGAAAGAGAGGTAGCCTATGAAGCTGCTCTTCTGGAGAAGGACCAAAGGGAGTCCGAGCTGCAAAAGAGAGTGGAGGAGTCCAAGCAGAGAGAAGCTTACTTGGAGAACGAGCTTGCTAACATGTGGGTTCTTGTTGCAAAGCTGAAAAAATCACATGGAGTGGAGACCGACATTCCTGATTCGGCAAAAGAAAATCAACGATGACACGGTCTTCAGAATCTGCATAGGTAAGGGTGTTGATGGTTTGAGATGTGGATTGTACGCTGACTTTTGGCTTTGTTTGGGGATTGGTTTGGGAAGATACAGTTGTACAGGATAATTCTGTGAAGTGAATGAAAGAGCTTGATGTTTTGTAAATACACGAGGGTCTTTCTTTCCTGTGGATGCCCTCCGATCAAGTGTATTTTATTTGTTTTCTGAAGTCCTAGGAATAATTTGAGCTTCTCTGATGAGTATTGAGTACTACTGCTACCTTGACATTGGTTTTCGACAAATCCCTTTGTGACACGTGTCGTTGAGAAACAGAAACAGATGAGTACAGCGCCAATGATCTCGAGCTGCTAAATTGAGATCACAGAAAATAGAATCAACACTTGCACCTTTCGGTTCGTACGCATTTAATGAACTCAATGATAATGGCCAGAATCTACTGTCTGTGGATACTAGTACTTCAGACAGGCTTTCATGTATCCGAAGGTTATCTGGTTCTTGTGTATCTTGATATCCCCAAAGCGTGGAGGCGCTGTCACCTACGAGAAAGTGTTCTTAGACACTCCTCAAATCCTTTTTATTTTCGTACTTGCTTTGTTTTTGTCTCTCCATCCATTTAATTTCTTTTCTGTTTACACCCCCAATTGTGAGTCTACGCAACATTACGTAATCGAGTTGCTAGGACAGCTTTGAACCATTTCAACCTTGATCGCACCTTCGGGAGAGCTAGTTTGCACTTTTAACCAAAGATACGGTGAAGTTCATTGGTGGTGAAGCGCATAAAGCTTAGTACAAGCTCGAGGCTAAAAGTTTGTAGTTAATCCTAGCGACGACTTTCTCACATCCTTAGTCGTTTATCAAAGTTTCTACTTATACAATGCTGCAACTTTCTTGGTATAATGCCTGACGCATCTTAGTAAATACATAGCTTTGATGATTTCTCCAAATAAGTTCATACGTTTTCTGTTGATGAACTCTCACATGATAGTAGGTTTGAGTTTTGAAAAATGGTGATGTGATCCCTTAAGATCATTCAAGGCGGTTTACAAGTTAAAGTGCGTGAAAGTTAGTCTGGACACCACATGACCACCAAACTAACAGAAAACAAAAAAGATAACGATCGATTGACATCATGATGAAATTTTCTCTATTCAAGCTATTAGTGTCGTGTCAAACCAAGTTAAAGCATCACTTTCTCTAAATTGTATTTTGAGCAAATTAGAGTGCGTTTGGTAACGTTTCTATTCAAAAGTTGTTCATCGGAACAGAAATTGGGAACAATTTTTGAACAGAAGAACGCGCTTGGTAACTACACAAAATTTATGTTCCTAAAATAGAAAAAACAGAAACACATTTGGTAAACTTGTATAATTTTTTTGTTTCTTTTAATTTTTAAATATTTTTACTCTTTTTTTTTTTCTTTTTTTCTTTTTCTTCATTTTGGCCAGTCGTCAACCTCGGCCATGGTCAACAACCGGCCGACAAGGGTTGGCGGCCTCACCCAGCCACGGCGAGGCTCGCTAGCCGGCACGAGGTTAGCCTCGCCTTGGCTGGGCGAGCTTAAGCTTGCCAAATTCGACGAGGCCAAGCTCGCCCAGCCATCGGCAAGACTCGGCCTCGTCGGGGGCCAGCAATGCTTCAACGACCGGCCAAAGAAAAAAGAAGAAAAATGAGAAAAAAAAAAATATTTCTTAAATTGTTCCCAAGAACAAGAAACAAGTTTTTTCTATTTTTTGTTTCTATTTCTAGGAACAAAAGTGTAAACAAACGCGTTTATGTTCTTTTTTTATTCCCCAAAACAAAAGAACAAAAATTTGTGTTCCGAGAACAGAAACAAATTTAAACAAACATGGCCTTAATGCTTAACCACAGAGAGCAATTGATCGAATTAAGGGAAGAACGATAATAATTCTGATAATTCAAAGAAGCCAAGACTACTTTGTTGTTGTTAAGGCTCAGATATGACTATGAGTATCTCATAAAACATGCACTTGTTAGAACTTAGTAGGAAATCAGAAAGGTAAACCCAGCTGGATGATAATAGAATGCACCGACAGAGCTGAGACGTCTTGCACATTATCAGCCAACTAATTGAGCCAGGTTAACAAAAGAAACCAAAGAACCATTAATTCAGCTTTCTCTCTTCATCTTCTCGAATTCGTACTGTGCTTTTTCTACTTTCCTTTCAGTCCACGAGCTTCTTCATCGTTTCATTCCTAGGGTTACTACTAACGGCAAGAACATTTAGATTCCGGCCTTTTCTTTGCTTAAGCAAATTAGTAATTTTGTAGACACACATAAACACATATTTTGCATTATATTTTCTTCAATCTAGTAGAGTTCATACATTTCTTCTTCTCTATTTCAGTTACATGTACATCTCGTCATATAAAATACGGTGTAAAGGGCACAGAAAAAGGTTCACTGCATCACAGCTTCAAAGTTAAGTCCAGAGCTCCCTCTTCTTTTGAGTCCTTACTCCTATTAGCATCTGAGCCACTCCCCCTCTTTGACAGCCCCAAGAAGTCATACCCAGGGCTGGTCTCTTGATTTGTGGCTGAGTATGCAACATTCTGGCGTCTAATCTCAGGCATCGTTGAAGGTAACCCTTGGGCACATTGAGGCCTGTGACCTTGCTCTGGCTTGAATGGCACGCCCATGCCAGAGCCACCCCCGTGGGCTGCCGCAGTGTTGAACACTGGGGCAGCTGCAAAACGATCAACCCCGAGAGGCGGCGGTTGGCTTGAGGCAGCAGAGTTTTTCATGAAAGAGAGGCGCTTTTCGATGAAGAGTCTCTTGGCCTCTCTCCTCTCTTTGCGGTGCGCATTCTGGTGACCGCCTAGGGCTTGTGAAGAAACGAAAGATCTGAAACAAAGTCTGCAAGTGTAGGGTCTGGGTGGCTCCAGGCTCAAATTTGCTGCTGGTGGGTTTGAATTAGCTGTTGAGCTCTCTGAAGAGTTTGCTTTTGCCATAGAGAGAGAGAGAGAGAGAGAGAGAGAGAGAGAGAGATGGTGTTATTGCGTGAAGGTTGTTAAGCCTTTTTATAGGAGGAAAAAGGGGGTTAAGTTTGAGGAACGAAACCAGAAGTTTTGTGACGACTGTGCGTAAGCAAAACTTTCTTCTGAACCTGTTTGTAAGGCTTGTCTGTATGCTTGTATAATAAGCACGACATTTCAGGAAAATATGCGATTATATGCATACGTGCTGTTGATCATGCACCTTCCTCACCCGATAAAGCGTTTCACTCAATTTTAAACGCGTTAGAGAACAGTCGATCAAAACGAGAAGCGATGGAGTTGCAGCAAAGAAAGCTAGCATCAAAAGGCGGGGTTAAGTTTAGGGTTCTCATTAAATCCTGGTGAAAAGCATGATGCAGCAGTGAAGCAGAGGACTAGACACCTGGTGTTAAAGGGAAAAGGGCTAGAATTCGGGTTAATCTCGTCTTCATCCGAGCGTTATGAGTGATGTTTGTATAAACCCTGATATTTCTGCATATGCTGACGTTAGAATAATCTGGTTTAGTCTTGATAAAACAAATGAGTTGCATGATTATGCAAACATCGCTTGCATAAGAACGGCCATGCATGCCGTTTACCTCGTATAGCAGCTGATGGCCAAACATTATCAACCATATATCCTAGCTTTAAATATTCATTTATTCATGGAGAAAGCAGATTGTCATCGAATTAATTATGTAAATAGAATAACAGACGCATGAAGAAAAAAAAACCTTTCACATTGTTGTTGCATATTGACCATCCTCATATATAAGCACGGACCTTAACCTTAGTACTTTCCTACAATAAACATACACACATGCAAAGAAAACATGCACATTGTGTTCGGGATTTTCCGATGTAAATGAGAATAAACACGTGATAAAAAGAGTCGCCTTATTCATTAAATATCTATTCCCACGTCTTCGCTTCCCTATAAAAACAAAAGTTTAATAGGTGGCTATTTTTCGTTACTGTAGCTACTATTGAGTTCTTTCAGTATATTCGGTCATAATGACATAAGCTAATACTTGAAACTTTTAAATGTATATTGTTGCAACGATATTTGCTTTGAGAGATCTCTCTATACGTATATCTAGGACTCCATTTGCATAGCGAGTTTTTATTCAACATGGAGTCTTATTAAATCATTTCTAATCTACTTGGTTCAAACATGCTATTCTTAGTGGAAAAAAAAATTATTTGATCACCATATTAGTCCCTCACTTTAAAGTCCCTCTCTTGATATTAAATGGAGATTGTGGTCATTAAAGTTAAGGTCAACGGTCATAAATACAGTTCACCTTCAAAGTATGCATTTTATGTTGTCAACTTGTTCTCTTCTTCCCTTAAAAAATAGTTACGGCTCTGTTTATGGGCTAAAATTTTCTTCCATATTCTTACGTAGTTTAACTTGGATAAAAACCTTATGGTACCTTTGTGCATAATAGAGTCACTTTACTATATATACTATGCATATTTAATAGGAAAAATTACCTAATCGGTTCTAAACACATTATACAGATGCCAATCCAATCATAATTTTTTTTAATTTTACCAATTTAATCCTAAATTTTTGCCGAAATTCCAATGTAATCCTTCAATTAATTTTCGCTGAAAATCACTAACATGAGGCTCCAATCATTGCCGTCCTACGTGGCAAACCACCACATTGGCGATTTTGGTGAAAATTGACTGGAAGAATTACATTAAATATTCATGAAAATGTTTATGATTGCATAATTAAAAAGTATAGAATTGAATGATATTCATACAATAAATTTATAGCTGATTGGATAATTTTTCCATATTTAATATAATGTGGTTTTTAGATACTCGAGAACATGCCTACACTACGTAATATATAGATCGTAATAGAGTCAATATAACTTAGAGAAACAATCGAGTGATGATCTTTAATTTACAATGAGAATAACAATCTATTCTATAACTTAATATGATAGATTTACACAAATTTTATTAGGATTTAGTTTCTAAAAGTTCTCGTAGGTTTTCTTTATCAAGAAAAATACTCTTTCATTGGGAAACATATGTCTGCATAAAATGCACAACACATGGAAATACCAATTTAGTATAACATATATGTATTGATGTTGTTATCTCTCTTCAAAAATTTAGTATCTTAGTAACATTAGTAGTCTCAATAATTACAAAACCTACATAATCCAAACCAGGGTAAAGCTACTGGTGAGGAATATCAAAAAGATGTCCATAGAGTCATGTTGGAACCACAGCAAAAGCGAGCCTTCATAGGGTAGTTGTCATTGCTTATGAACCCAAACTTGGGTGGTCTATCCATGACCAATATGAAGTTTGGGTGAAACTAAGTGGAGGTCCCAACCGACAAATGTTAAAAAATTAACAAATGAGCTGTGGGTCAAGAAACTAGGAGAGAGAGACGGTACATAGAAAAGAACCTCACCATAAATGTACCAAAAACCCTAATTTCGTCTACCTAAGCATTCCACATTACATGAGGAGGAGAAAGTTGTCATCTTACACATGTACTAGCCTTAATGAACACATTCAAGCCCTGGCAGCATCACACGAGAGAGAGGACTTGTATTGCACGTTAGGCGGAGCTAAAAAGTACTCTACAAACTCACTCCGTATGTGATAATAACGGGACCGAGCCAATCTAATGCATGATGATCGTGAAATCTTTTCAAGCAGAGTAAACCGCAGTCTTATATCTTTTTCCAATGGTCGGTTTTAATTTGTTAGAACGAAGGGTAGACGACATTGTTTACCTAAAGGTGCCGTCCACGAAAGGCATTCTCTTCATGCAAGATTGTTGTGGCCACGTACTCACACCACCCGACCCAAGTGTACGGTGGATTCGAGAACTGTACTTCCATAAGCGATCTGCATAATGGAGACAGATTACATGACCTCCTTCAGGAGCCTTGAAAAGCAAGATCTGCTATAAATGCAATCGGACCGTTACGAGCCACATCGAAACCGCATCCCTGCCGACTTTGAATGCCGTTCTGCTTTACCTTCGAAAGCATGCATGCACAGAGAGAGAGAGAGAGAGAGAGAGATGACTGGACAAGTGTTTGTTGCGTTGATCCTCGTTATGGGGCTTGTGCTGCGATGGCTAAAACAGTCGTTTTGGTTTCGTTCGGACATTGACGTCGTCATGCAATAAACCCACGTGCTGGAAAAGGGCTCTGGGGGCCTCGAATCGACCCAAGTTGAGACCCAATAAAAGATGGATTCTTCTCAATTGCCAATTGTCGAATTTCGAAGCTCTAACATGCATAGATTATAGAAATAACCCTGAAGCCTCTTCAAAAACATGAGGACATAACTTTGTACCCATATAGAACTTACGAGACCCACGATTATGATCCAAAGTGCTTATTGTTTCTTTCTGTTTCAAGCTATTTTCCGAATTCGATTATGGTATCACATTGCTTCCAACCGATTCAATATTTAATCATCAATTTAAACTTGTCAATATATGATATCTCGAACTTTTATATTCATACATACTTTTATTATTTCGATATCCTATGCAAAGCTCCTTTTATTTGTTAAACCTACTGATAAGTGAAGTTAATTCCTCCATGTAACTCTAGCATACACGCCACGGAGTATGCCTAACCTATGATGGATGTAAAGTTAACCGCTTGATCAATGTTCTCACCACTTCTCCATCACAAATTTATAGACCACTCTCCATTGCTCACACCACGAATTTTACCCCTCTTCTTTCTTTCCCCATAAATAGCAATTGCCAGTAGCATATCTAGTTGTATAAGATTTGTAGTATTGATAAGAGCTGACAAGTGAGAACAAGCTTCTTTTTGGTGAGTTAATTGATCTGGGAACCAACCAATTGAAGGCCGATAGGCTCATATCGACCCGGTCCAATTTCGCCTATGTCAAAAAGAGCTCAAACAAGTCGCAGCTCTTAGCATACTTAGAATAGGAATAAAAACAAAAATAAACCAAAGTACATATAACGTCGGAGGGACTATCTTTGGGAAATTGGGTGGGTGTAAATGTTGGCACCAAGGGCACCATTGATGCATATGATAATGCCGAGAGCACAATCGTTATACTGTTGAGATCAAGGTGTGCACTAGAATTGTGTCGTGCACATTTGTGATGTTGAGAAGTTGGTCATGAATAATCAAGTATTTAATTAATATTTGCGTCATGCAATTCTTAATTATCATTCTATTTTATAGATTGCTCTTTAAAGTCTTTGCAGGTTTATCTAGATTGGAAAGAGTAAATAGATCTATGCTAAGATAAAGTGTTGTAAAAGCATAGCGAGTTTTAATTATGTTCTTGATTTTGTGATATAGGATCCATTCGTTTCGCATAAAATAGGCTATTTTCAGAAAATATTTTCCCGGAAGCCATTTTCCAATAAAATGATAATATTTTCTAGTGTTAGGCTAAAACTTGAAAATGTTTTGGAAAATATATTTCAGTGTTTGGTAAGGAAAATATTTTCTAAGACTTTACCACTTAAGCATGCATCACTTACCGACTTATAAATCTATCAAATATGAATTTGCTTTTAAAGCTAGGCAAACTTGCTTCATATCTTTATTCCTTCATTGTCAACAAACACTCATCTACTTTAAAAAACATTCGTATGGATTTTAAAAAGAAGCAAAGCATGTACAACCTTAATGAGGATCTTCCAATTGAGTGGCCCATTCTCCCCCTGTCTTTTTTTTTTTTTTTTTTTGATGACCTAGGGAAGCTCCATACGCTGATAGCACGGCGGAGTAAACCCTGAGGAGGCACATGAGTCACCACCACCTCCAATTGAGTGGCCCGTTCTCTCCCTATGCCTTTTTTTTTTTTTTTGATGACCCAGGGAAGCCCCATACGTCAACAGCGCGGCAAAGTAAACCCTAGGGAGGCACGTGAGTCACCACCACCCCTCATGCCCTAGGTAAGTCACCCTTGCGACGCTCGGGAATCAAACTCCTCCCCTTGCGTTAGGGGGAGAAGCTCGCCACTAGCAGCGCCACCCAGGCGGGTGGTCTCCCCTGTATTTTTTGTGTTCTAATAAACAAAAGAAAAAAGAAGCAAAACATGTAGAGCTATTTGCTTAAACAATATACAACCGCAGGGGTAGAGTAAATAAAGAAAATGATAAGCAAGAGTGCGGAGCGTGAGTTTGAGATCGACGAGCTCGATATTCGCCAAAGAACGGCCGACGACTAGCCAAGAAAAAGAAGATAGGAAATAAAGAAAAGAAAAAAGGAAATTAAAAATAATTTGAATTAAAAAGAAAAAAGATAATTAAAAGATAATTCGAATAAAGAAAGAAAAGAAGAAGAAGAAATGGGAGGAGAAAGTGAGAATTTGTAAAAGTGTAAAATAAGAGAGATCAAATGAGAAAAATGTTTTCACTTTTAAAAGTAGAAAACATTTTCCTTAAATTAGAAGATTTTAATATTTTCCTGGGAATTCATTTTCCAGTAAACAAACGCCGAAAAATTCAAAAATATTTTTGCGGAAATTATTTTTCGCGAAATGAACATAGCCTTAATTGTGTTTATGTAAATTATTCCAAGGGCAAAAGAAGGAAAAAAAGGTTTGATTTATCTTTCTAGACTCGAAGTTTAACGGGCGTGCCTTTGCCAATTTGCAGTCGGATAGCCCAGCCATATCTCCATCGACTGAAACTCCGGCGGTAGATTGCCGTTGTCTTCGCCGCCGCCGCCGCCGCCGATTGCAGCTTCAAGCGAACGGGAGGCTCGCTCTGTGCCCGCAGGTTGCCGCTTCGAATCACTCTCTATCTCTCTCTCTCTCTCTCTCTGCTCGTAAGTGTTGCTGCATTTCGATGCAAGGCGAACGAGTGCTCCGCAAAGATTCGATCTTTTGTTGGGTTGATTGGCCTAATTATGCTGCTGGCACCTAGTGAAAGTGTTGGGGATTTTGCTATTGCTTGTAGAGATGGTATATGGTCGTCGCTGTGCGTTGGAAATCATTTGGGGGGTGGGGGGTTGACGGATTTTTTTCTGTTGATGCCAAAGCATAATTAGCCGACTGCAGTTACTGCAAACTATGTTCTGGTGTGCAAAGGAATGCTGGGTCTCATGTTTTTGCAACAGACGATTTCATTGGACTGAGCTTGGGCTGAAGCACTGTTGTTGTATGCTGATAAATGGGGTAAACGGGGCTGAGGTGCGGGGATTGATGGCCATTGTCAGGTCAGGAATTGGGGCTATACACGTGTGGTGCGGGTTGGGGTGGCTGACTAGTGGGTTTGGAGCGGCGTACCCCTGGCCGATTACACAATCGTACTCTCTTGGCCATTGTTAGATTTGCTAGATTAGTTAAACTCGTATCATGCCGTGTGATATAGCTTTGGAAGTACTTGCTATGATCAGACTCATGCTGGAGGAGGATAGGGTCCTCAAATTAGTGATGCAGGTGAACTGTAGATTGAAAGGAAGAATATTAAATCTTTTGAGTAGAAGGGAATGGTCATAAATATACGTATAGTCTTAAAAGTATGATCCTTGTATTTTTTGTTTGGCACTGCTATAAGACTAAAATCAATTCATTAGGAGAAGAGGAGGAGGAGAGAATAACAGGTACCTCAAATGCAGTGACGTGGTCTGTGTTTACTGTTTTGAACATCATGCTTGCACCAACAATTTGACATTGATTACAGGTAGAGATGAAACCATTTACTTCAATGTGCATTAGATACTCTGCTTAGCAGTTGCTTGGTGGATGTTCTCTATTTATATTGCAAGAGTGAACCCTAGTTATCATATTGTTTAGTTGAGGGAATTTTTTGGAGTAGCTTTTGTCAAATAGACAAAGCATTTAGCATCTCATTTTACTTTTTTGGTTACTGAGTGGAAGTAACATGGTTGTCTCTTTGTTGCAGTGCACGAATGAGAAGGAAATAGAGAAAGTATAATGGCTTGACGGATTTATCTTCAGAAGGGGAAGAAGAAGCTCCAAGTCGGTTTTTCACATCACGCTGAATACTCTGTTGGGTTCTGTCACATTTACTAGAATTGAGTTCGCACTTGACTTAAAGGTCTTGATGAATTCCCTACATTTCTCTTCTTCCCTACCTCTGTTCCCATCACATTCCCACCATCCCCTACCTCATACTACGCCGCAGTGTTGTTATTTTGGTTCTAGTGACCACCGTCGGCGCAAACACTATTTTTCTCATTCTTCTCTATCCTATACCTACACTTCATCTAACTTATCGAATTTCCGTTTGTCGTATATGGGTGCAAATGCTCTGTCAAATGAGGAGACAATACCTGTTATGAATTTCGAGGAACTTGTAGAGAAAGATTGGTCCTTTCTTGAGATGGATGACAATCCTCAAGTGGGGCACAATATTGGACGCATAATATCTGCAGGAGAATTAGAGAGCACCTCCAAAGTTTTGGTTTCTTTTGGTTCTGAAGGTTTTGTAGATAGGTTGGCTGATATATCAAACAGCCAGCTTCTGCTTGTTGTCCATGATTCACTTCTCGTGTTGGCCTGTATTAAGGAAAAATATGACAAGGTTAAGTGCTGGCAAGGTGAACTAATATATGTTCCAGAAAAGTGGGCGCCTTTTGATGTGGTGTACATTTATTATCTGCCTGCTTTACCGTTTGCCCTTGACCAGGTTTTTGAAGTACTAGCGAAGCGATGCCTTCCAGGTACTTTGCCTTGTTCTTGTTGTTCTCATTCGCTGTTTTGAGCTCATCTCTGTTCATCTTTTGCTATCCTCATCTCTGCAAATCCTTCTACCATTTATTACAGAATAAGCATAATGTTGTTTCCATCCCTAGTAGAATTATTACTATCTGTGAAAAGTACTGCTGAGTGCTTGTTACCTAAACACTATGTTGCCATCACATTTTTGTGTTTGATTGCAGTATTTTCTAGTATTGATGGGCTCCATAAATACGTTATGGTTGTTTAGATGGAGCTATCCTCCATGTTTCTTAGGTTGACCTTCTCAGAATCTGCATTTGTCTCAGGTGCCAGAGTTGTTATTGGTCATCCTCTAGGGAGGCAAGTCCTGGAGCAGCAGCGGCAAGAATTCCCTGACTGCATAGTCTCTGATTTGCCTGATAAGACGACCTTAGAGAAGGTTGCAGTTGCCCATTCCTTTGAAATGGCGGAATTCGTAGATGAGCCTGGATTTTATCTTACTGTTTTGAAGTTCAATGGGGCGTGAATACGTCTTCTGTCATGTTAGAGGGACCACTCATATTTACACAACAACTGAGTTTGATCGAGTAAAGTAAATTCAGCTTCATGAGCCCAGAATTTAAGTTTTTATTTAACCTTTTAGTTTTCTCAATCATTTGGAGCAAATTTTCTGGAGCTTAACTAGCAGGAGGATCCATGGAGGAAACCTCATTCTCCATTATTATCCACTGTATCAATGTTTAGATCAAAGTCATTTTCGGAGACAGAAATTAAGTCAGAAAATAATTCCTCAGGGTTTCTCCTCAAACATAACTTTAGATGATGAATGATTAGCTTCTACATAGCAGCTTTCCAGGAAAAACAGTGAGGTGAAGTAACTTTACAAGACAAATCTCATTACTTCTACCACCATGAACTCCTAGAGTAGTACTCAGGAATGTGAATTACTTATCTTAGATACTCAGTAACTTCAAATGTGGAAGATGAGTCTATCAAAAGGAACTAAGGACAGTTGAAAAAAAAAACTGAGAGAGAGAGATTCCAAATCGCAATTTTCGACTTAAAATTCTACAAATGAGAGTCCGGGCCTGCTGGTTTAGAATGAAGCAGCGGCTGCAGTGCCTTGACAACGATTGTCATGTTCGGCCGGAAATCTGCCTCATACTGCACACACAGTGCTGCAACTGCAGCTAGCTGAAACATTAAAGCAAATCAATGAGTTAATTGAATGGTAATCATATCAGGCCATCTACAACCCAAAGCCACATTATTTTCCTATGCTGATCTTCTCAAGAATATGATTTCAGGCACTATGTTTGCATATGTTTCATGTTATCTTCGGCATATTAATCAAACAAAAGACGGACAAGTTCACAAATGTAGCCAATTCTTATTTTCATTTTCCTTGCTGCCCTCTAACCAAAAACATTTCATCAGTGGGACTATCTTTGAAGTATCATTCCTGCTCGAGTAAAATTTTCCTAATGAACTTAGAACTTGATGGCTGTTATTGCAAAGACGGAAATGTTGTCATCACCTTTGCGATTGCCTTAGGTGGGTAGTCATCATTAAGCTTTGGGTCAACGCATTGTTTCACTTTGTCTTCACTCAGTCTTGGCGTAGCCTGCAGTATTTCCAAAGACAATAAACTGCAGTTAAACGGGTGACAAGAGAAAGTACTGAACGTCTAAAACTATTGTTGTGGAGGGTAAAAACAGACCCAAGTTACAAGACTCTGCTGTCCTTTGGGCATTGTATGGTCTACAGGCTTTCTTCCTGTCAAAAGCTCTAGTAGAACAACCCCAAAACTGTAAACATCACTTTTCTGAGTTATCTGCCCCGTCATTGCATATCTGCAAAAGAGAGCAAGAGTTCCTTACAACTGTAACCGAGAATAACAATCTGACTCTTAGGCTGGGCAGTAGGTAGTCACTACTTAGGGAAGATTTTACAGTAGACAGACACCAAACCAAATGACTGACCTCTTGTCACAAAGAGAGATGAGCTACGTCAGGAAGCTATTTGATAATGTCTTGATGAAAAACTAGACAATCGCTTCCCCCAAAATTCCTAATTATAGGACAACTGCTACTTTCAAATGCAATAAAGATAGCTATTTCTTTCTCCCAGCGACTACTCCAAGTAGAGACCACTGACCTTAACCATTCACGGGATTTCGCAGTCGACCATTTGATAGCCCTATTCTTAAATTTACAGAACTTAAGGAGTTTTTTAACCCTACTGTACTGTTAATGGCCGCATTTCTACAAACACTTACTCTATGGAATGCATTCAAGGGTAGAAATATGATCATTTGCTGCTTTAATGTTGTGCCGTAATTGCTAAATCTTACTATTTGATTCTGATATTCATAGATATCCCAACTAATAGATCATTTGCCGTTTTAATGTTGTGCTGTAATTGCTAAATCTTACAATACGACTCTGATATCCATAGACTTCTTCAATACCTTTTATATGCACGTAAAATTACTAATATTTTCCTACTTCCTCTAAGCATGCAACCATCTTGACTCCATCCAAAAGATAAAACAAAGACATGCTGGTCATTTGGACAAACTAAGCTTACTCTGGAGCATGGTATCCAAAGGTTCCCAAGACTCTAGTCGAATGCAGTCGAGCAGCCGTGTCTGAAGACTGATTTGACAAGTTAAAGTCGGCAATCTTGGTGACAAAATTGTCGAATAGCAGGACGTTGCTGGATCTGACATCCCTATGAACAATAGAAGGTTGAACCTTTTCATGCAAATACTCAAGGCCTTTTGCTGCACCATAAGCAATTTTGACTCTCTGATTCCAAGTAAGAACAGGACCGGGCTCAGCACCCTGCACACCCTTCCTTCCTGCAACGACAGAGATACATTACACTCACATTTTTCTCACAAGTAGTCTGGAAAATCCCCAAGTTTTATCGGTCATACCATGTAAGACATCATGTAGAGAACCCATGGTAGCAAACTCATGCACCAAGATTCTGTTATTAGCCTCCAAGCAGTATCCAATCAGCTCCACGAAATGTTCATTCTTGAGCCTCGAAACAGTCGACAGCTGTGAGAAAAGATACGTGACACAATCAACTTGTTGGGTCACAATATTGCAGGGATCACCTTCGATTAAATATAACTTGGGACATGGGAGACTTACCTGCGCTGCAAAATCCGAGTCGGGTTCTTGTGAAGCACTGGTATCTAATTTCTTTACTGCTGCTTCCTGGCCAGTACTTAACCTCGCGTAGAACACGCGGCCATAAGAACCTTCCCCAATCAACGCTTTTGAACCGAAGTTCCCTGTCAACCTATTCAGTTCGTTTAATGGCAAAGCCGGTATTTCAATGGGCAAAACCTTTTGCGTAGCTCCACTTCTGACGACATTGGAGCTCCTTGTCTCCCCTCTCTCGCCACCTACTGAACAAGGAAATGAGAGTAGATACCATTGAGTCAGAACCGAATTCAAATAACACTCAAAACTGATCCCCTCCTCCAGAAAACCAACCAAATGTATGCCAAAGAAAAAAAGGAAATGATGCACAACACGGATATTTGATAATCATCCAAGTCACAAGTGAAAAACTGAAGTTGACATTTCTGCATTTTCTACATATTCATTTCTTCATAACAGGATATAACAGTATATAGACATCGAAACTTGGTGTACTAGAGGCTGTGACGTGACATCCTTAAATGCTGTAGGGGACAAAAAAAGTCAAAGCTAAAGACAGAAGAATGAGAGCATCAAGACGTAAAATTACCCTCGAGAAACATAACTCAGTGGCAATTCTGATGCAAACCATTAGAAAAAAATGGAAGAGACATGCAAATGAGAGCAACAAGTACACTATTCACTTGAGATTGGGGTCGATGGCCTTTTAAGCAGCTATTCTTTCTTTTTCATTTTTAAAGTTGCACGCTGAAATTTTCACGAAGAAACAAGATCGAATAGTGTGGTTACCATAGGGATTGCCTCCTCTAGGCGGGGCAGTATACTGTTGAGCAGGAGGCCGATAGCTTTCCTCTTCCACGCCTCGGCAGCACCACATGATTCAAGCCTTGACAATATTCTCAACAGCCCATCTCAAACAAATTGCTCTAACTCAACGATTTTACAGCGGTACTCGCATCAATCTGAAAATTTGACTTACTCAATGTCAAGGAAAAGTCCTGCAAAAGCCAAAAAGGAGGAAAAACAAGCAAAAAACAGATCAGAACAAATACAGAGGAGCACACGATTCAATTTGAAACTAGTGATCAATTGCATTGGTTAAACGTATCAAAAAAATAACACATCACGCTTTCAAGCCTGGATGAAAGACAAGAACAACAATGCAAACATAGCTTTACCTGTCAAAAGACTTGATGTGCAGATTCCGTTCGAAAACGACCATGCATGAGAGAGGGAGAGAGAGAGAGAGTTCTTGGAGGCAGAAGAGAAACTGGGTTATGATCTAGATGAACAGAGAACAAGAACAAGGAAGCTTTCTTCTGTTTTATTTCGCGGGAGATTCGCCGTGTCGGGTCCAACCGCTATAACTGAAGAACCGTCTTGCATTGCTCGTTTCCTCACCTACGTCTACGTGCCTCCCACGTCCCACGTCCCACGTTTGATTCACGACTTCATGATCTCGTGGACCTTGCGCAGATGGACGGTCTAGATTTCGCAAATGATTTGCCAAAGTCTTAATCACATATGACATATAAAATACTTCCTTAGTTTTCAACAAACGACGAAAGTCCATTTATTTGTAATGTTACATGTATCAATATCTAGAACACAGTTTTTCGGGTCGACCATAGAAACCCCCGTCACCCGATGCATATCACCTGCATCAACCTTCCGTGATGCTGCTCGTCAAGAGAAAAAAATATCCCGAAATCCTTTGTAGTTGACATGTTCGCAATAATCGAACGAGTTTATAGGATAATGTTTCACCTACACAGTGGGACTCAATCACTGCATCAACTACGATTGTTTATGGACCACCTCAATCCTAATTAATTCGTGGATACCGAGAATTACTTTCCCACTCGACAGGCAGGGAACTACTTTCGCTTGATTTCACGTCTTGAGTTTCGAAATTGCACGGGTACGCATCTGTGAATAGAAATGCTCCTGAGCTGAGACACAACCACGGCGTACAAATTATTACCGCGGGCGATTCTCAATTAGCAGAAAATCTACTTTTTTTCTTCATAATTTAAGGTGGGATTTTGACACAAAAGCCTGATCCGACCATACTTGTGGAAAAGAACATCGTTTACGAACATTACCCGGTGCGATATTGCCAGCACGTATAGCAGCAATGGCCAGTATTGCCTCCTATAACTTTGGAGTCATAAGAAACACCTGCGATATTCAACGATAAACTGAATGCTGGTTCTTTACCTCGCCAGAATTTGACCGAACAATTTCTTCCACCATAATTTTCGCCTGTTATGGTATTAGATTTGCTGCAATGGCAAGTACCAATCTATTTACAAGAATTATCACTCAAGTGAATATATAACTTTTTCGTAGACACGCGAGCGAGCCGAGCTATGAGCCAATATTAGTCAGAAGAGGCCCCTTCACAGCCCCGAAAAAGCAGTACCTCACCCGCTGCTCGTACCACCATGAGTAAAAATTCAGACCTCAACAGTAATATTCTTACGATTGCTCATTCTTCCTTCCATATGTTGCCAGCGACCCTCAACTTGAGCTCTTGCCGGTCACCGCCGGAGAAATAAAGAGCCAGACTTCTTTGAATGATGAGACCATCCTGACTGTCACGAACCTTCCGGTGCCCATCTCGGATGCTTCTTGGTTTCCCTACCCATGTCAGCTTACGGCCATTCCCGCCGACTTCTAAACTGTAGCTAAATTTCCTCGCCTCATATTCTTCACCCATGAAACGTAGAAAGGCCATGTAAACAGGAGCCATGCCTAATTGGAATGCCTCAAAGTGTAAACAGAACTGCCTCCCAAAACAATTAAACACCTGCATGGAAACAAAAAGAGTGTAATTCCAGGTAAAATGCGTGCAAGAAAAGTCTAAACAAGCACCGAGGCTAATGAAAGCATCATATCGTGTCCTCTTGATCGCTAGCTGTATTATCGAGTCTGCTAAACAATAGAAGGGGTTCTGTTGACAAGTGCCCTCAGGTCACTGATTGAGATATTATAGAAACTAAAAGGTTTGCAAGACGCAGAGTGCACCTTGGACAAGGGGTTCTGTTCACAAGTGCCCTCAAGTCACCGATTAAGATATTATAAAAACTAAAATTTTTGCAAGACGAGGAGTGCACCTTGGACATTGGATGAATACGCACTATAATAATATAGAAGAAAACTGCCTTCATCAGAGAAGCTTACTCAACAGCATAAGCACTTGGTTGATATATTAATGTAACTTACTAATCACAATAGTCCGTAGGGTACTCACTGATATTTTGCAACGATATTCTATTTCAGCAAACAGAAATAAATATTTGGGGATGTACCATCTGCAGAGAGGTCATCAAGGAACTCAAAGCAATAACTTGGAACTACCGCAAGGTGGAAATCAGCTACGATAAAAGAACATGCACGTAAAGACTAGGCACATCAAAGGCAGTGACAAGTTTCAAAAAGAACATTATCAGTTGTTGGACTCCCCGAGCATCAAGTTTCTTGGCCAAAAAAATCATGGGCTAATGCATAAAAGAACTTACTGTTAACATCCACGTGGCATTCTCAACTTCCTGTGGGTTGGACTTGACATATCGATGGTTGAAAGTGCAGCCATTATGCATGTCGACTTTATGGTCTTCTCTAAGATGAGCAACAAGCATTGGAATGTCGCCCGTGATGGAGCACTCAGATCCAGCATAAGGGCAATTATATGGACGGAACTGACACTGCTGCTCGTGGCTAGGCTTGCTGAAGTATTGGAAGATTTCACGACAACCTAAATTCTTGTATCTGCAAGGGAGTTCCAGAGACTCGGCGACTTTCTCCAACGCCAGACACCTTATATCTCCAAGTTCACTCCGACAAATCGGGCAAACGTTGTGGACTCTAATCTTGCAGGTTGAGCATAAAGTGTGGCCGTTTAGGCACTGAAGTTGGAGCAGCAAGAAAGGAGAGTCAACAAACAATGGAAGTGGCATGCTTTCATATTCAAAAGTCAAAATTACTAGCTGAAGAAAATATAACATGTGAAAAATGCTATGCGAGTTTTCAAGTGAGTGAAATATAAATTACGCATGCATCTCAATCCAAGGACACCAATCAAGTTTCCTCTCAACAAAACACTAACAGCTTATCCAATAATGGGATTGGGAGGAGAGAAGGACATCTTCACATCTCCTGATAAGTTAAGGCTGTCTAATGTTTGAATCCCTATATAACAATCATAAGAAAAACGCTGGAAACACCAACGGCAAAGATACCTGGTAAATTGGAGAATACATAAAGTTTGTGCAGACAGGGCACTCGAGCAGAGCATCTACGCCAGCACTCGAACAAATTCCACGTTGTCCAGGTGAGAAAATGGAAGATTTTGCTGGTGTAGAAGTGGTCTCCTGTTTGCTGATTACTACACTGTAATCAGCGGCGGCAGGGTAAGGTTCATGAACTTCTTTGCAAGTGCCTCCAGCAGGAGCCATTGTCCGATTGAAATAGAATGATCTTGCTCTAACAATTGAATTTCACGATGTTCTATTTCGCTGAGGCTATTGCTGAGTTTTCATTACCTTCTTCTGCAATAAAATCAACAGCACGTAAGCCCATCAGTCCTAAAGATGGGGAAAGCTATTTTCTCAACAACCTTTCAGAATTAATCTCCATCCTAAGAAAAAGGTTTTGTTACATTTTTGCAATTCGATCCATTCACCAAGAAACCTATTTATCAGAAATCAAACTAGACCATGTTGATATTTCACTCTCCGAGAAGGATGTATTACAACTTCACTAACGTTTTCCACTGAACGCCGTCATGAATCAACAATTTTAGTGAAGAAGCAAGTCAACAGACGAGACATAACCCCTGTGAAGACTTTATATAACAGTTCAAAATGGCAAAATCAACAGACCTAACTTAAACCAAGAAGCACCATCAGAGGAGGAGGGATCCTAATTCATATAAATTAGCAGTTGTCAGCAAATGGAGCAAAACTAGGATGATGAACAGGTCGACATAGCGTTCTTTCGCTGTGATCCGAGCAAACCAGCAGGAATCGGACACTAAAGCAGAAAGTATTCCACTTAAATTACCCAGCAACAACAGATTCCAACTGAAAATGACACTTTCACACTTTATACCAAGATAAAACATGCCTTGTACTGCAAAATCATCCGCAAAGGGCGATTTCTATTTTCGGAGAACCACTGAGAAAGCAAAAAAAAAATGCAATATTTAAAAGAAAAAAAATCTAATTTTTCACCATGGGTGGCGCTGCAATTCGCTCGAATGAAACTGAACCAAATCAAATCGAAATTCCAGCCCAAGTTGCCCATTTTCAGCAAAACAACAGTCGGACCGGATATGCCGAGAGCTTACGTGGGGTTAATTCCTTCAGCAGAGTCATCGCCACAGGAACAAGCAGACAGAAACGCAAACACAAACAGAGAAAGCGCCGGAATCAAATCAAGACTTCACATAAGCGCATCTACCCAGTCGAGAATTCGAAGCCCACGCGCGATCAAACTCGAAAAGACCAAACTGGGTCGACAGCAATCCACGACCGCGCAAGGAAAAACCCAGACAAAAGATCGGAAGCACGACAAGAAATCACTGTAAAAAATCACTACAGAACAAGAACCATCTCGGGAGGGGCAAAAACCGAAAAGAAAAAAGAAAAAGAAAAATTGGGAAAACGCCGGTAGCCCCCCGGCGTTTTCCCGCATTACCCGGAACGGGAATCGAGAAGAGCCCATGAACGGATCGCCGTTGCGGAACGCGGTCTGGCGAGCGAGCGAACGGGCGACGGTCTAAAAAGGTCGGGTTTCTGTTTCCTCGTTTCCCATGTCGTTTGTCTCTTTCCTTCCCTTCCTTCCTCCCTCCTCCTCTTCTCTCTCTTCCCCTTTTTCTCTTTGCTTTGATTTCTGTGTGTGCTTCTCGGGAAGATTTATTCATTTTCGATTCGTGAGATTAATTTGACTTTTCTCGGGGTGCGCGAGCAGCACAGTAACGTCCTGTCCTGCCGCGGTAAGCCGACGGTGTCTGTGTCTCTCTACCCCGCACGCTACGTTTGAAAAATCCGAACTCCTCCCCTGCGGATCGTTGACGTTTGCTTTCTAGAATTGGAATCGAGTGATTGCTGCATTTCGCGACCGCGGCGTTTGGCCCCGACGGATTCATACGTGAAAAGTATGAGTAGGAAAATCACGTACACGATTTGATGCGATGTGTTTGATTTTATCTTCATGGGTGATTTGACGTGATGTGTTCGATTTATTATCGAGCGAGTGTGTGTCTTTTGCAAAATACGGTTATGTAATGAGACATTAATGGAAAGCGGGTGGTTAACTCCTTTCTTTGTTTCACTTTTTTGTCTATTTTCTTTAGTCAGTTTCATTTTCCCCCTTTTTGCTTTACAATTCGAACGACATAAATTTACATCTGATTTAAACGTATTGATATAGATATAGACATAAATACATATGAATGAGATTTTTCTTTTTTTTTATGATCTCACCGCAAAAAGTTTGCATTATTTTTATTTGTGCCAATTATGATGAGTAAATTCTACGGCCACATAAAGGGAGCATCTTCCCCGTTTCCATATGAGACTGAAGAATAACATGAGCGAAATGATTTAAATTCACGTCACATTAATGAGATCAAAATATCATCACAAATTTATTGCAACCCAATCCAATGGGTTTTAATTTTATATATATATTTAATAGAATTGAGCTCTATTTTTTTTTTTTTTGTCGGTCTACACTTACTCTGCAAACTTTCACTCAGACTTTTGTCGTACGGGGCAGTGCGGGCGTGGGAATTGAAACCCACTCCTAAAATAAATTCGTCCCCACCCCAAACCCCTGAGAATGTGGAAATTCGAACCTCTCACCTCTCATTCCATGTTGAAATGGTAGCCACCGTAAACTCCAGTGGTTAATGGGATTGAGCTTAAAGCATCACGCTTTTTGCCTTGATTTGGGGAAAAAAATGCAATATTCTATTTCTAAGATTTTATTATTCTCCTTTTTAACAACCTCACCATGATAAGTTTGTACTATCCTTACTAATGCCGATTGTGACAAGTAAATTCCACAGGCACATAAAGGAGCCTATTTCTCATTTCCATGTGAGATGAAGAATAACGAGAGTAAAAGAATTCAAATTCATGTTGCATGAATGATATCAAAACATTACCACAAACTTTATTGCAACCCACTAGGTTACATTTAAAATATATATGGGATTGAGCTTGAAGCCTCATGCCTTTTATTTTGATTTGAAAAAAAAAAAAAAAAAAAGGCAACATTTTACTTCTAAAAATTCATTATTCTCCTTTTTTAATGACTTGACCTCCTTATTTGTGCCAATTGTGGCAAGTAAATCCCATGGGCACATAAATGGAGCCCCTTCCCCGTTTTCATGTGAGACTGAAAAATAACGTGAGAGAAAGGATTCAAATTCACGGCACATGAAAGAGATCGAAATATCACCACAAACTTTATTACAACCTAGTGAGTTACATTTTAAAAAAAAAAATAGTAGGATTGAGCTTGAAGCTTCATGCTTTTTGTTTTGATTTGGAAAAAAAAAGGCAATATTTTACTTCTAAGATTTCATTATTCTCTTTATCGAAGATCTAATCGTGAGAAGTTTGCACTATCTTTATCTGTACCGATTGTGGCAAGTAATCCCACGGACACATAATGAAAGTCCATTCCTCGTTTCCATGTGAGATTGAAGAACAACGAGATCGAAAAGATTCAAATTCACGTCACATAAATGAGATTGAAATATCATCACAAACTTTATTGCAATCTAATGCATTTTAAATAATAATAATAATAAAAAATAGTAGGATTGAGCATGAAGCCTCACACTTTTTGTTTTGGTTTGGAAAAAAAAATGCAACCATTCTACTTCTAAGATTTCATTATTTTCCTTTTTAATGACATCATCGTGAGAAGTTTGCACTATTTGTATTTGTGTTGATTGCGACGAGTAAATTCCATGGGTACATAATTCCATTTGAGACTAAAAAATAACGAAAGCGAAATGACTCAAATTCACATCATATGAATAAGATCGAAACATCACTACAAACTTTATTACAACCCAATGAGTTACATTTTAAAAATATATATATTTAGTAGAATTGAGCTTGAAGACTAATACTTTTTGTTTGCAAACATTCTACTTTAAGATTTCATTATTCTCCTTTTTAACAATCTCATAGTGAGAAATTTGCACTATCCTTATTTGTGCTGATTGTGACAAGTAAATTTCATAGGCACATAAAGGGAACCATTTCCCCGTGTCCATGTTAAATGAAGAATAAAGGGAACGAAATGATTCAAATTCAAGTCATATGAATGAGTTCAAAACATTACCACAATTTTTATTGCAACCCAATAGATTAAATTTTAAAAAAAATATTTAGTAGATTGAGCTTGAAGTCTCACGCTTTTTGTTTTGGTTTGAAAAAAAAAGGCAACATTTCACTTCTAAGAATTCATTATTCTCTTTTTTGACGACTCGACAGTAAGAAATTTGCACTATTCTTATCTGTGCCACTTGTGGCAAGTAAATTCCATGGGCACATAAAAGGGAGCCATTTCCCCGATTTCATGTGAGATTGAAGAATAACAATAAATAAACGATTCAAATTCACGTCATATAAATGAAATCAAAACATCACTACAAACTTTATTATAACCCAATGGGTTACATTTAAATATATATAGTAAAATTGAGCTTGAAGCCTCACACTTTTTATTTTGGTTTGGAAAAAAGAAAATGCAATATTTCACTTCAAGATTTTGTTATTCTCCATTTTGACAACCTGACCATGAGAAGTTTGCACTATCTTTTTTTGTGCTGATTGTGGTGAGTAAATTCCACAGACACATAAAGAGAGTCCATTTCCCCATTTCCATGTGATATTGAAGAATAACGAGAGCAAAATGATTCAAATTCACAGTACATAAATAAAATCAAAATATAAACTTTATTGCAACCCAATGGGTTTTAGAAAAAAAATAGTAGGATTGAGCATGAAGTCTCACGTTTTTTGTTATAATTTGGTTTTAAAAAGGCAACATTTTACTTCTAAGATTTCATTATTCTCTTTTTTAACAACCTGACCTTGAGAAATTTACACTATCTTTATTTGTACCGATTGTAGCGAGTAAATTCCATGGGCACATAAAGGGAGCCACTTCCCGTTTCCATGTGAGACTGAAAAATAACGAGAGTCAAAGGATTCAAATTTCACATCATATGAATGAGAATGAGATTGAAATATCACCACAAGCTTTATTACAACCCAATAGGTTACGTTTAAAAAAAAAATCATTTAGTAAGATTTAGCTTGAAGTCTTATGCTTTTTGTTTTGGTTTGGGAAAACAAGAGGCAAATTTTTATTTTTAAAATTTCATTATTCTCATTTTTGACGACATGACCGTGAGAAGTTTGTACTATCTTTATTTTTATTTTTGGTTGTACTAATTGTGGCAAGTAAATTCCACGGGCACATAAAGGAGTCCCTTCCTCATTTCCATGTGAAATTGAAGAATAACGATAGCAAAATAATTCAAATTCACATCATATGAATAAAATCAAAATATCACCACAAACTTTATTGTAACCCAATCAGTTAAATTTATATATATATTTAGTAGGATTGAGCTTAAACCTCACGCTTTTTGTTTTGGTTTGGAAAAAAAGAATGGTAACATTTTACTTCTAAGATTTCATTATTCTCCTTTTTGATGACTTAACCGTGAGAAATTTGTACTATCATTATTTATGTTGATTGTGGCGAGTAATTTGCATAGGCACATAAAGGGAGCTCCTTCCCTGTTTTCATGTGAGATTGAAGTTTTCAAAGAATAGCGATAGCAAAATGATTCAAATTCACATCACATTAATGAGATTGAAAAATCATCACAAATTTTATTGCAAACCAATGGGTTACATTTTTTTTTTTAAAAATTATTTAGTAGGAATGAGCTTGAAGTCTCGCGCTTTTTGTTTTTGTTTGGAAAAAAAAAAATTGAATAATTTTACTTTTAAGATTTCATTATTCTCTTTTTTTACAACCTAACCATAAGAAATTTGTACTATCATTATTTGTGCCGATTGTGGCGAATAAATCCCATAGGCACACAAAAGGGAGCCCTTTCCCTGTTTTTATATGAAACTAAAGAATAACAAGAGCAAAATGATTCAAATTCACGTCACATGAATGAGATCAAAATATCACCACAAATTTTATTGCAACCCAATGGTTTACCTTTAATATATATAATGGGATTGAGCTTGAAGCCTCATGCTTTTTGTTTTGATTTGGGAAAAAAAAAGCAACATTTTACTTTTAAGATTTAATTATTCTCATTTTTGACGGCCTAACCATGAGAAGTTTGCACTATTATTATTTGTGCTAATTGTGATTAGTAAATTCCACGGACATATAAAAGGAGCCCCTTCCCTTTTCCATGTGAGGCTAAAGAATAATGGGAGCCAAATGATTCAAATTCACGTCACATGAATGACATCAAAACAGCACCACAAACTTTATTGCAACCCAATGAGTTACATCTTTTTTTAAAAATATATATTTAGTAGGATTGAGCTTGAAACCTTAGGCTTTTTGTTTTGATTTGGAAGAAAAAAAAAGCAACTTGTTACTTCTAAGATTTCATTATTCTCATTTTTGACAACTTGGCCATGAGAAGTTTACACTATCCTTATTTATGCCGATTGAGGCGAGTAAATTCCACAGGCTCATAAAGGGAGCCCTTTCGCCGTTTCCACATGACACTAAAGAATAACAGAAACAAAATGATTCGAATTCACATCATATGAATGGATCGAAATATCACCACAAACTTTATTTAACCCAATGGGTTACTTTTTTTATTAAAAAAATTAGTATGAATGAGTTTGAAGCCTCATGCTTTTTGTTTTGATTTGGGGGAAAAAAAAAAGCATTTTACTTCTAAGATTTCATTATTCTCCTTTTTGACAACGTGACCGTGAGAAATTTGCACTATCCTCATGTGTGTATATGTATATCTTGAGGTTGCCATCCACAAGTGCTGAAAATATGAAATAGTGATATTTCTCAAGTTGCACATACAAAATGCATCATTAAAGTTTAAGATAAAATTTAGTTAAAGAACATAATGTCATTTTTCTGCTAAAATAATGGGCTTTAAATGATATACGTACATAAATATCTTCATAATATGAGATTAATGAGATTAATGAAAGAATTTTTTTGCAAATTAGTTGTGTTTACTTATTTGAGTGAAAGAATTTTTTTGCAAATTAGTTGTCTGAACTTTTACGTGTTTAGTTTGCTGAAAATGATGATGGATAATCATTTATGATAAAAAAAATATGCATATATTTGAAGTTAGGAAAATGAATTTCCTAATTTGTAAATGGAAAACACGTTTTTTTAGAATTTTCTTTGAAACAAGCACACCTTAAATATTAAAAATAAAAAATAGTGTATAATTCCAACGTTTTACAGTGGGTAAGGGGCAGTCCCTTGGTTCTTCGAAGATGGTCAAAATCTTGATAAAATGAATCCTATTTTAATAGGGCCTTGCATTATCAAAAGTTATTTTAATCTTCAGGATCTTCTTGATAGCAACTATGCAAGATCCTAATGTCTCCGCCTACTTGCCGCAAATTGAATAGAGAAGCTTGCTATCTATACAGAGAAAGGGCGGACTTTATCGGATTCTCGAGATTCCACCCGATTTGTCCATTTTGGATTATCTAGTCCTCTTTTGAACTAAAAACAAAGTGCTCCATTTTAAATTATATTCATAAATACGAATCTGATTTAGCTTATCCAATTTACCCATTTCTTCATGCAAACTTTATTATTCGACTTAGGTTATCAATATAACTAAATCTATAAAAAGCGTTGACTTCACTAAAGAGATATATAAATAAATAAAACTGTCAGTATAACATGAAATATGCATAGCTCCGAGAAATAATACTTATCATGCACTTAGCCATACCTCCTTTACACATTGTGTGTCCGGATCAATAGTCTAATGTCATTTTATTGAAGTCATACGTATACTCGTGTTCATATAAATGGACCAAAGTTCTATGTCATTGCACATTATATGTTATTGTGGCTAGGGCGCATATGATTCTCGGCACAAGGCACATTCGAGCCGTATTATATTCACGTCGTTTACTTTTTCTCTCTCATTTATCATATGAAACACAAATTCCCTACATTCCCCCGGAAAATGGACACTCTAATGGAGAGAGCAGGAGGTGAAAATGGGGCAGCTCGCGATGGTGAGGCGCGGACATCGAGGTACTAGCCAGGATCCGATGCCCCCCGCTAGGCATTATCCCTAGCTAGACTAACACGATCGCAGAACTGTTGGCCACCATTTTTCAATGGTGGGCTCTTCACCCGAACATGATGAAGTACGTCCTGGCCCTCCTTAGTGGTCACGTCGGTATTCTGATTGGGCTTTTTAAATCTAAAATTGCGGTCGAACAAAATGTAGATTAAAATACAACCGAGATGATTGATCTGGTGGTAATAAGTTAAGTACGTCTTTTTCACAAGGATCACGAGTTCGATTCACCTACGCGACTAAACTTCCGAATGGCTAATGTGGATTATCAAGTAAGAAAAAAAATCTAAAAACTCCATCGGCTCAAGCGGTCGGCCTGTTAATTCGGACCGTCGGCCACGGCTCTTCCGCGTTGCCACGAACGACGCTCGCTCGGCGACGGTTCTTCTCCGGCGACGTTCCTCCTCCTCCTCCTCCGCCGCTCCGGTCCACTGTCCCCTCCTCATTCTCGGTGACTGTTCACGCGCCGGTGTTTCGTTTCCTCTCTGCTCAACAGGTCGGAGGTCTGTCTCTCTGCTCTGCTCACGTCTTCCATTTTTAATAGAGAAAACTACTGAGAGAGGTCTTGGGATTTGCTTTGTGGTGTGGGTTTTCTATGAAGATGGCTGGAACTGGCCTGATGCCTTCAGCATGATCTTCGAGTGCCTGCGTTGGCTATGTGTCTTCAGTCCCCCTATTGGATATTGGCTAGCTGCACGGCAGTATCTGTGAGACTTGTAGTTCGCCCACCAGATGTTCGTGACAACTTCTCAAAGAATCGAAAAAATGGAAAATTTACAGTTTGTAGAGCTACTTTCGTGTCATGAAAATCGGTCAAATCGATGAAACAACACTCATAGCATTGAGATCACCAAAATAGTTTATTTCTTTATGAAAAGAATAAGAGATCAGTTAAAATCGTGTTGCGGTCAATTCTGCTTTAGATTATGGGGTCATCTTTAATAATTTTTTTAAGTGTGGAATGGGCGTGTTATATATCATGGCATCATCTCGGTCAATGTTTCTTTAGCAAAAGCCCCCTAAAACCACATCTTGAATAAGTACTTGCGAGATGCTTTTGAACTGGCCTGAATCACTTTTAGAAACTCATTTCTTTATTCTGGTTAATCTTGCAACACTTCTAAATTGTACTAGTAAAAAGCAGATGCTATGCACATGATTGATCCTTCTGTTTGATTTTTAATTACAAGTATTTCGGTGTTGTTACATTTAGAAATCTCAGTTTATTTTCCTCTTTTGTAAAAGCTCAATAAAGGGATAGAGATAAAGCTTCCACGTGATTGTCTGAAGTGATGTGTAAAAATTAACTAGTAACCTCGAACTTTCATTTCTATTCTTTTAAAGCTAATCTTTGTGTCTTATCAAATGAGTGTTTAGTCTTTCATGTTTATTCTACTCTACCCTTTTTTGGCTATTTTGCAAATTTGTCCTTTACGTTTCTTGTTGTATGGCTAACCGGAACAAAGAATACTTATCCTAAATCTGAAGATTGTTTGTAACTTATAAATTTTAAACAAATATTTCTGTTCCTGAAATCATCAACTAATGAAAAGAAAAGAAGTCATGATAGGGGATCTGAATAAATGTTCCCAATTGTGAAATTGACTGTGGTGGAAAGTGCCACATGAGCGAAGGTTTTGACTTTCAAAATAAGCCTGAAACTGAAAATGTAAAACTGACAAGAATGCGAAAAGTCACTCCTGTTCAAATCTTCCTGAGCTTTTCACAGTCATTTATCTACAACTCTGGTTTGGAGAGTGCCACTATCATGTTAATCCACTCTCAATTTGCACTTGTATGTACAAGAGGGCATAGCCTGAAAGGAGCTCCATGGGAGTGGTTTTATCTGAGACCCACTAGTGCTTGGGGTCCAGATATCACTTGCCTAAATTTTTACATGTTGAAAAGTAAATTGAGGGCTTTGCTGTAACGGGCAGTTCATGGCCAAAGGCTTTTCCCTTTCTTTTGTGTCTCCTTTACTATTTATTATTGTCATGTTGATCGTGGTTGCAAATGTGCCATTGGAACATTGTCTGCCCTTTTACAATTTAACAAAAAAATTATGTTATTTATCATGTCACAACTTTTGACTTTATTTTCTGTTATATGCTTGAACACTAGTTATGGAGGTTGATTCAAATGCAAAAAAAGTGGAAGAAGAACTGATTTTGGTTGGGAAAAGAAATGATGATGCTTGTGATAATGACAATGTTGAAACGAATGAATTTAAGGAACCTTCAATGGATGTAGATGTAGAGGTTCCACGCATTGGGATGATTTTTGCTTCACAACAGGAAACTCATTGCTATTATGTGAAATATGCTTATTAGCAAGGATTTGGTGTTAGAAAAATTAGCACAAAGTGTAACATTGAGGGACAATCAAGTTCTTATTCTCTAGCATGTGTTAAAAGAGGTAAACAGAAACCCACAGCAAAGAGTAAATTTATCTCGAGGCCATCAATCAAAACTGATTGTAAGGTGAAAATTAATGTGATTGTGGATGGTGGTGGATGATGCACTATATCTCATGTTCTTTTGGACCATAATCATGCTCTAGGTCCCAAAATTTCATGATTTCAAAGATCTGGTAGGAAATTGGATTCTAGTTCAAAGAGGAGAGTTGAGTTGAATGATCGAGTGAGCATAACTTTAGACAAGAATTCTCACTTTTTTTTTTTTGGTGAAAGACAAGAATTCTCACTCTGTAGCTATTGAAGTGGGAAAATCTGAGAACTCAGCATTTGGTCAGAAAGATGGTAGAAACTACATTGCTGAGGTGGGACAATTTAGACTTAGGATTGGAGATGCAGATGTACTTTGTAATTACTTTGTTCGAATGCAAAGAAGGAACTCAAATTTCTTTTATGTGATTGGCATGGATGAGGAAGGACAGTTGCAGAATGTATTTTGGGCTAATGCAAGGTCTAGAGCAGCTTATGAGTCATTTGGAGATGTGTTATTCTTTGATATCTTACTGATGAGTATGATTTGCCACTTACTCCTTTTGTTGGAGTTAACCACCATGGGCAGTCTATTCTATTCGGATGTGGTTTGCTATCAAGAGAGGATGTAGGCGCATATGTTTGGCTATTTAGATCGTGGCTGGAATGCATGCATGGGGCGTCCTCCAATTGCTATAATCACTGACCAATGTAAAATGATCCAAGGTGCAGTCGTGGAAGGGTTTCCAAGTTCTCATCATCTGCTTTGCCTTTGGCACATAATGAAGAAGCTTCCTGAAAAATTTGGAGGTCTAGTTCAATACAAGGCAATATAAAAAATTCTAAAAGGTACTGTTTAAGAATCTTTGAATCCTCAAGAATTTGAAGAAAGTTGGTTCAAAATGATTGAAGAATTTAATTTTGAAAAGAATGAATGGTTGAGTTCCTTATTTGCTGATCATCACCGTTGGGTTTGTATTTTTGTCAAAAAGGTATTTTGGGCAGGGTTGTCTACAATGCAAAGAAATGAAAGTGTGGATGCAGTTTTTTGATGATTATGTAACGTCAAAAACTTCATTGAAGCAATTTGTTGAGCAATATGATAATGCCTTGAAAAGCAAAGTTGAGAAGGAGAATAAGGTAGATTATTTTTTTCCAACTCGACCTACAAGACGGTTACTAATTTATACTTTGAGAAGCAATTTCATGAGAGCTACACTTATGATATATTGAGATTGTTCCAAGATGAATTGAGGGGCTTGCTTTACTGTAATTATGAGTTGGACAAGGTTGATGGTTTGATATCTTCTTTTAATGTGACAGACATTTTAAGGGGCAAACCTAAACAAAGAGTTGTGTACAATGTGAGTTATAATGAAGCTGAATTTGACGTTCAATGCTCATGTAATCTGTTTGAGTTTAAAGGAATTCTTTGCCAACATATAGTAAAGATTCTCATTGAGAAAGATGTGAAAGAGATTCCATCATGTTATATTTTAGCTTGTTGGAGGAAGGATTTGAAAAGACACTACTGTTATGTCATAAATTGTTATGAATATCGGCAGACGAGTGAGCATGACCTGCAGTTTGATAGGTTATGCACCAACTTTTTCGAAGCAGCAGAGATTGCGGCAAGTTCAAGTGAAAAGTATAAGTTTTTCATGAGATACATAGATGAGGGAAAGGCTAAAAGATGATTTTGTTTCACATAATCGTCATTTCAGTCAAAAACAGTGATGCCCTAACAACTGGCAAATGACTAACTCCCTTGCGAGGTCAAAGCAAAGGTTGCCCCCCATCCAAAAAGAATTTAAGATAGATAAACGGTAGGGTTCTGTTTATTTTTCTTCTTCTTGTACTTTTTCTTCTTGAGTCAATGCCATTGATTTTTAAGGTTGGCAGCTTTGCAGGGAAATTTCAGAAAAAAGAGTGAGCAAATTGACTTAGCCATGCAAAATAAGAGGCAGACAGAGGTAACACTTTAGTTTAAATTCTTTTACTAGTAGTGTTCCTTAACTTCTCATTTGAGGTGAATCAATTCTAGTATGTTGCTTACGAGACCTAAATCACAGATCAACCATGTGAAACCTAGTGCTGCAGAAGCATATAAACCCAGCTCTTCCGTTCATTCACCGATCAGCTGTTTTATGTTTCAAGATGGCGAAGGGGTAAGTGCATGAGGGTCATATGACCATAAAATGCTCAAGATGTTCAGTTTCAGCATGACGAAAATCCTCTGTTTTTCCTTTTCCATGCAGGCAAGGGCAACCGCAAGAAATGGCATTATTGCTGGAGGAATGAGTTCAGAGGAGAAATTGAGTAAATGAGCCATCAGATTGAACCATACAGTCCTAGATTCCCTGAGAGAGCAGTAGATCGTGCTCATTCATGTTTATGCAGAACATCTTGATAGCCAATGTATGGTAGTAGATGAATGCGATGTTTACTTTGGAGAGTCGCTACTGTTCTCTCCTCAAAAAATTGAATTCTTTTTCTTTTGTCCTATGTTCTTCAACATCTCGTTTATGTAACAGCAATTCTTGACAACTGCATGGATCAAGACAATTGTTGTGGTACTATAATCACGGGATTATCAATCAAATATTGGTTAATTGTACATGTTTGGCCTGTAGCGACAGCATCAATCCTCAAACTTAGTTGCCGACGTATTAGGTCAAGGACACTTATTTTTTCTGTGTTCTGGAAAAGTTCTTGCTGTTCACACATGAATTTCTCTGGCTTACCGGACGGTTCTGGTGTTCTTTTGTATGTTCCAAATCAAAAGGACTTCTCATTTTTTGCCAGGTGATTTAATCAAGGTCCTCGGGTAAAATTCGTTTTGCAGATCACTTATCTGGATCGAATTGGAGATTCACTGAACTTCAATTGATCTGTGGTATATTTGGTTGTGCTAACTTGTCGAAATAGCAGAAGTGAATCCACATCTTTCTTGAAGATTGAAGGGTGATTGACATTAGCAAGTAAGCAAGCTAGATAATGTCTGAGTTATTGCCAAGGTACTTTATGTCGACGTACATAGAGCTCTCAAATTATGTGCCCCTCTGTCTTTAGCCTAAATGCCCAATCTTTTCAATAAAAAATATTTGCGGAAATCCTGACTAGTGGATCATTTTATAGTGTCATTAATTTTCGTGAGATCTATGTAGGATCCTACATATATTATAGTGATTGGGATGCGGATAGGAAATGATGGTGTCTACTTTTGAGGAAACTTCGTTCGTTTTTCCTTTGCCTTTTCGAGGGTAGAGAGTGGTAAGAGAACATTGATTAATAAAAAAAAATCACTTTGAAAGCTATAGTTTTACGTTTCAAAAAATAACACACATAATTCTTAAACTTTAACATAATATATAATGTCAATATAATCACTAAATTTTTCATAAATATTCAATTTAGTCTATTAACTATACTATCTCCGAATTTAAACATTGATCTAGAATCAACTTGAATATATATAATATTATAGATTAGATCAAAATTTATAAATTATATTAAATAAATTAAAAATTCAATTATAACGTGTACATATTTAGTCAAAATCAGAGGCTTTGATACATTTGAGATTTGAGAGGAAAGGGATTCTAGTCCTTTCCAAAATTCCAGCACTTCCCAAGAAGTAAGAAGAGCTGCATCCCAATTTCCCAAACGTGTTCTAGACTCTTCCATTATCAGAACCCTCCAGACCTCTCTCCCTCCTCCTCTCTTTCCGCCCCCTTCTATTAACCCATCTTCCACCTCCTTCGCCTCGCCTCCCCCAGCATTCCCCAGCAATCTCGCGAAAAGCTCCGAACTTCCGGCGCTCCTCTTCCCGCAAATTCGCCGCCAGCACACCACCAGCACGACCGCCGCCGGCGACGACGATGGCGAAGTACGGCGAGGGCGACAAGCGGTGGATCGTGGAGGAGCGGCCCGACGGCACCAACGTCCACAACTGGCACTGGTCCGAGACCAACTGCCTCGAGTGGGCCCGCGGCGTCCTCACCAAGCTCCTCTCCGACCTCACCCTCCTCGACGGCGAGGGCGACCTCTTCGTCCGCACCAAGACGGTCGAGAAGGTCGACGGCGAGGCCTACGTCAACATCCGCAAGGGCAAGATCATCCCGGGCTACGAGATCAGCGTCGTCCTCTCCTGGGAGGGCGAGGCCCGGGACTCCGACGGGAAGTCCCTGCTCAAGGTCGACGGCACCGTGGAGATCCCCTACATTGCCGACGAGAACGCCGACGAGGACCCCGAGGTCAAGGTCCTCGTCAAGGACGACGGCCCGATCGGGCGGAGGTTGAAGGAGGCGATGCTCAGCCGGGGGAAGCCGGTGATCTTGGAGAAGGTTAGGGTTTTCGTGGAGAGCATGGCGAAGGGAGGCCCGGCGAGGGAGGACTTGGAGACCAAGAAGGTGGCTCCGAAGAACCAGGCGTCCGCACCGGCTGCTGCGGCGGCTCCGGCAGCTGCCTCCGCGGGGAAGAAGGAGGCGGAGGCCGCTGAGAAGAAGGAGGCGAAGAAGAAGAAGAAGAAGGAAGGTTTCAAGACGATTAGCATGACGGAGAAGTTCAGCTGCAGAGCGAAAGATATGTACGAGATATTGATGGACGAGAATAGGTGGAAAGGGTTCACGCAGAGCAATGCGAGGATAAGCAAAGAGGTCGGAGGAGAGTTCAGCATCTTCGATGGTTCCGTGACGGGGAGGAATGTGGAGTTGCAGGAGGGGAAGTTGATTGTGCAGAAATGGAGGTTTGGGAGCTGGCCCGATGGTATTCAATCCACCGTAAGTTCTTTAATCTTTTCGTGTTGATAATTGTCTGCATTGATGTCGTTAATCTCTGTAATATACGCTCATGGGTTCTTTTGTTCATGGGCTAATTGCAGGTAACACTTACTCTAGAAGAGCCTGAACCTGGTCTGACTGTTGTCAAGCTCACGCACACCGACGTACCTGAAGAAGACAGGTTAGTTTTGGAGCAAGTTTACTCTTAATTTGCATTGAAGATTAAAGTTTGGACATTTGATTTAAGTTGAAACTTTCACTAGAGGCTGGCGATTTACTAAATGAATAGATATGGATTGATACGTGAATGGAGGATTGAGAAGAGGGCACGAATTTAAGATAAATAAATTGTTTTGGCACTATTGATAGAATTAACATTTTCCCATTACGTGCATTGAGATGAATTTATAACTCAAGTTTGACAGTTGAAATGAATTGCCAGCGCTGAACTTTATACCGTGTATTGATTGCACATTTTCCTCTCTGATTCCTTCGATTGTAGGTATGGGAATGCAACTGTGGTGGAGAACACCGAGAGAGGGTGGCGAGACTTGATCTTTCACAAAATACGGGCAGTTTTTGGTTTTGGAATATGACACTTGAATGTTTTTTCCTCCTCAAGTGTAGAATTTTTACCAGGACGTGTCTTTTTCAGCAATGATATAGGTTGGCTGAGATTGTCTTGACATAATTAAATGTTTGATCTTTCAATCTGATAAACTGGTCCATGCGACTCAAGCTTCTTGAAGAACCTGGATTTCGTGCCTCGTGTTTTGTTCTAATAATAAGATATTTCGATCCTGCCCTCAGGTCATGAGTTGGTTGGGATAGGCGCATTAACAAGGTTATTTGTTCGTAGTACACTATGTATCTGTACATCTGTAGTCTTTCATGTCTTGCAATCTTCTTCACGTGTTGCACTATTACCCTCAGGCTTTTGAGTGGCTGAAATCATTATTGTTGATTGCCTTGTGTATCTGTCAGTTTCCATGCTGTGAGTATTCTAGTTATATGTTAGTACCAGGTTAATAGGTTAGTAATTGTGGTTCTACTCTGATTTCCCTGGTAGGCTAATATAGCGGTGCCATGAACTACTGTGACTGGGACTTGTGAGAACGTAGCTGGATTTTAGCCTTGTATATGATGGTCATATTCGCCTGACACTTCTTAGGGTATGGTTTGAATTAGTGACTTAGACTTACAAAAGGAAGAGAGGGGAGGTTCAAGCTTGTTCGAAACTTTTAAGACTCTTGGTGTCTTAGGGATTTGACGTACTGAAAGTGGAGCTGCCCATTTTGATGTGTACGTAGAACTGACTTTCCCATTTCTCATTTATTAGGTCATAATGGGGGTGACTCTTTATTCGTAGCCACATTTTGCATTTCATCTTTCTTGTAGTGGGATCGATGCCATAGTTCGCCATTCTGTACATTGCACCTACTAAAAGCATATAACTTGTCAAGGAATTATGTATGTTCTTGGAATAAATTCAATGGTTTTAATCTTGGATTGTGTAATTAAGTGTTGCGGCTTTTTCTGTGCTAGAAATGATGTCTTGTTAGTAGCATGCATCTTGATGACCAGGAAGTGCAACGAGCTATAAGTGATTGGGCAATTTTGGTATAGTTTGTTCGATCTCCTCAAATTATGTAGAATGCTTGGAATTTATCAGTAGAGGAATGCAACTGGTTCACCAAATACATGGTAGACTGGAAGAAGCTGCTTCTATTTGGCTTGGACATTTTGCTCTGACTTCTCATAATCTTGTGATGTTTTCCTTTGTCTTTTTTTTCTTTCCTTGTCTCCCAGTGCATTCCCAACGTACCTTAAGTTTTTGTTTTAACAAATATTCTTTATTACCTATCACGAAAGAGAAAAAAATGTTTGGGAACCGTGGTGATTTTTAAATACAGATGCAGTTTAAAGAATTTTTGGGAACCATTGGGAGGCTCTTAGAGCAATGACAGGAAGTGTCGGGTATGAAACTATTTGAGGAGATTGACATTGTCGAGTTGATTGCATTCATGAACTTGACTGGGAATATATGCAGACTACTGTTTTGATGTTGATGTAGTTTAGTAGTGTGCGCCCTTTAATGTTCTCAGAGCAAACATCATAGCTGGTTAGTAGGTTTTAATGGAGACACTGGGGGAATGAAACGATGACACAGGTAGACATTGCACCCAAGATGTGGTCTGCTTGAAGTTGGAACTTACCATGTGGAAGACAACCCGAAATTCTGTAGTTTGGATCCTTTTCTTCTAGTTGTGATCAATGTAAAAAGCGGCCTTTTATGCTGTTCGTGTAGTTTTCAGGATTATGTGGTGTGGAGGTTCGTCTTCTTTTTGTTGCTCTGGACTATGGAGCAAGCGTGACAATGTGAATGAATGTACGGAGTTGGATGGTTATACAAAAGGAAAATGAGAGTGCGGTGGAAATTTCGTAGGGCACTTTGAACTTGTAATAGCAGAGTGGCTTTATCTGAGGGGAGAGACGTAATCTCGTGTTCGCGTAGCTCTGATATCTGCCGCGCTGGAGTGTTTCTTATGCTCGTAGCACGTTTCGTTTATTTAAATTTCAGCTGTCTCTCAAGCGATGCCGGAAGAGCACGTCGCTTCTTTAGACTAGATTTAAATTCGGTATAGCCAGGGTCGAGAATCGGTGACTCGATCTATGGATGGTAGTTCGGACGGCTCACATTTCGGCGATGTGCGCATGCTGAGGTAGAAAACTGTCACATGCTCTTATGAGGTGGTTAACTTTCCGCGCATCTCCACATCGCCATGCTGCAATTTGCCGGAAATCGCCAGGAGGCGCTGTCGCCGGGGAAGGGTGCTTCAGCTTGCGGTAAGAACTTTACCGAGCCCGTGTTGTTAATCCGCCGTTACAGTGGTGGCAGTGGTTAGTGACTAGTCTTAAGTTGATCTCCTGTTTCCGCCCTTTTTGTCACCGTGGATTGAGCGATGGAATTTGTGCGGAAGAGATATCGATGATGGCCCAAAGCTGGTTTATAATAATCCAGAAATGGAACTAAAAACCATGTTGCCTCAATCAAATGTGCAAGGGGCTGAACATAAAAGAGGAGAAATGGAGGTGGGCTTTTTGTTCATTTTGTGTTTTTTTCAACCTCTAATTATAAACAGACTGGATTTTTGCTTTACGAATTTGCCCTTCGCTTGTGGCGCTCTCGACTCGATATGGTCGCTCCCATGCGGATAAGGCTTCCGTCGTCATCTTCCTCTTCTTCGTCTCCTTCGATTGTCGAATGCTCTGAGAAAACTCGTGCCCCCTATCGACCCCTCCGAGTTCTGGTCCTTCTTATTCTCGCTCTGTTTCTGGAAGACCGGGAGAGAAATGTCTGTTCTAGCGCCGAACCCTCACGTCCTCCTCCGAGAAGTCTGCCCCCGAGAGCAGCAGCACCACCAGCAGCAGCAGCAGGGGCTGAGCGGCGGCGTCGGCTCTCTGTCCCTGCACAGACCGCCCGGTCACTTTCCCTTCGGCGATCGCGGGAGGAGCTCGGATTGCCCGAGCAGGATCGCGAGGCGGGGCGCGAGAGCGGGGGCCTTCTGGCCCGACTCCTCGAGCCACGCCGTCGCGGAGATGGAGCCCATCCAGGACAGCGATCAGCTCGACCAGATCCTCCAGCGCGCTCGCGAGCTCTCCCAACCCGTCCTTATCGATTGGTATCTCTCTCTCTCTCTCTCTCTCTCTCTCTCTCCCCGGAAATCGATGCTAGTCTTCAAACTGGACGTCGTTTTGTACTCCACTTCCTCGAGCTTCGGCCGTTACTGCTTCCGTGGCATTAATGAGCGCTAGATGCATCGAGCTCTGTCGTTCTAGGTGAGACCGTGAGATGCGGCTCGTTACATGTTAGCGACTATTTCTGCGCAAGGTTTCGAGAGATACCATTGGCCTCTGTCGATAATCACCATTTGAACGTTGCGCTACGCATGAATGGGTCACATTTTTAATACCATGCCGATGACTCCACCGAGATATCTATGTTTCCAGGCTTCGATATTGGCTTCGTGAGTTCTGTATTAGCGATGGCTCGGGGAGATTTGATCGAATTTCGGTCTCTTCTTTTCCGTTAATTCTGCTCCCCTCTTTACAGATGTGCAGCACCTGCTCAAAACTATAAATGTGAATGTTGTTTGGCAAAGGATAGGGACAGTGCTTTCTTATGTTTACTGCAATCGCATAATTCAAAGACCTTCGTCTGAATCGAAACTGCATGAGCATATGCTGATGCGCAGCACCTGTGTTTTTACTTAATACTTTTGTGTCAAGTTGTTTGTCCTAATAGGATGGCTGCTTGGTGTCGGAAATGCATTTATTTGAAGCCCAAGCTTGAGAAGTTGGCGATCGAGTACGAAAGCAAGTAATTTCTCTCTCTCCCTCTCTCCTTCTTCTCCTTCTTCTTCCTCTGTGTGTGTGTGTGTGTGTATGTGTGTGAGAGAGAGAGAGAGATTATATATGCACCAAATGCCTCACCAGTCGGCATGGTAGAATTCCTCTTTACAATCACTTCCATGTAATCTTAAGCACCTAGGCTGTGGAGATCTTCCATGGGGGTTTAACATTATAGGAGCAACGTTTGTTTGACTAATAATTTTGTCAGTTATGATTATAAAGTTGCCATTTTGGTGATTGCTACTCCAAGAGCTCGTTGATTCGTTGCCTTCAAAAGTACTTATGGAGAGTCGTGTTTGTTGCAATGTTTGTTGAGGTTTCTGCACTAAGTATTCTTCTGCTAGTGAGAGCAAAGTCACTTGGTATCAGAGCTTCTCACAGTTTGCTGGATTCCTTAAAAACAAAAGAGGCGAAAGCCTGTAGTAGTATTGTCTATATTTCCAGCGATCTGAAAGAGCAAGCATGCTTCATTTGAACCTAGATGATGCCCTTCTTGGGAACAAATTTGCGTCATACTGATTTCATCTTCACCTTTGCTTCTTCTCATGATACTGGTAGAATCAGATTCTATTGTGTAGACGTCAACAAAGTTCCTCAGACCCTTGTGAAGCGTGGAAACATCTCTGTACGTCAAGCTACCCAATTTTTTAAAGCTTTGATTTCTCTCTCTACTCCTCATCACTTACTATACTTTCTTTCCATGTCTGCGCTTGCAGAAAATGCCGACTATTCAGGTACGCAGTACAGTAGTAGTTGATGGAATTTTCTTTCGTGCTTTGGGTTATTGATAGGTTTGCAAATTTGACTGGACACACAATTTGCAGGTATGGAAAGATGGAGAGATGAAAGAAGAAGTAATTGGAGGACACAAAGCATGGCTTGTCATTGAAGAAGTTAGAGAAATGATCAAAAAGTACGTTTGATCGTGCAAATGGGACCTCTCTCTCTCTCTCTCTCTCTCTATCTTTCTCTCTCTCTCTCTCATGTGCATCTCTGGTGCAGTAAAAGCAACATTGTACAGTGAAATCAGCTGTAAAGTTAGTTCGTTTAAGGTTATTATTTTCAAGTGAATCTTCATTGGCACAAAAGTTGGTGAGTAATAATCCCTGCTGCAAAGCCTTACAGACACACTGGACAATAGCGTCCCAATTCCCGCACAAAACTGTAATCAGAGTCTTGAGAACTTCAGGTTTAAGCTGTGAATCGATCAATCAACTGTACAGGATGGTCGACAACGTCCTGTTTTGATTCTTCATGCTTCAGCAGCACAATTGACAGCATCTCCTCAGATTGATGAAGAAGGCTGATGAGCTTGATGTTTGAGCCAGGTGTCGTATCTTTGTTCTTGCATAAGAAGGCTCGACCTCCCCAAGTGAATCTTAAGATCGCGATTTAACTGCAAGTGCCGAGAACATGGGTCGCACTTGCATGCCAATCTTCTTTATGCTGGCTTCCTTTCAGTACTGGTGAAGGCAAAACGCCTGTCAAGGTTGTTTCCAAAGCAAGGAAAGGGTTGCGACCGCTGGCTGCACAAGATGATGATGGGCCTAGTTACTAGCGGCGAAGTCTTGTTGATCCTATCCCTTGTCCCCAAAAAAGAGAGAGACTACCTTGTGTCGTCAATAATGACAATGACATAGTTAGCAGACTGCGAATATAATGGATCGACCCAGCGCTTCGAATCATTCATTGCTTCGATGACATCTGAAAGATTGCCGCGAGGTCGTACCAAGGAGGGCCTCCCAGATTGTTCAGAGGCGCACGTTTGATGAGTGTACCTTAAAGGACAAGGAAGGTGGTCTTCCGGACAAAAAGCCCAAGCTGCTGATTAAAGCTGTTGAAGTAGCAGAGTTTAACGACATAGGCAGCATCGGAAAGGGGAATCATCCAAATCTCACGCTAAGAGCTCGATCATCGTTGGATCTATGGAAATAGGAAGGCCTCATGCTGCCTAACATCCTTCTATATTTATGGAGTCTCACGATTTATCCATCCGGTGGTTTAAGTTTTTCCTAAAATAAATGAATGAAAGACGCGGTGGTTGTACAATTATTCAATTTGGGCCCTAAATTTTCTGGACGCTTAAGCCGTTAATTATAAATCTTTCTTCGTGTCAACATTTCCGTCAAACTTATAGACGTGTAGATTATGTCGTACCCTCCGTTGGCATGCTCCTTGAAGACGTTGCTGTGTGGAATAAAGAACTGCGGAAGCCGAGGGATGCTGTCTACGCACTAGTGGAAGAAGTCGAGATAGGCTTGGTGGCTAGACGGCAGAATGGATGCTGTCCACAGCCACTAGCAAGGGTCTGCAGGGCCGACCCTACATGCGGCGGCGAGGCCACTAGCGAGAGCGCAAATTTAAATCGAGGGATGCCCTCTCCGCCCAAATTGAGAGCCGCAACCCCTCGCCAACCTCGCGTTGGCCGAGATCCATGGCCTCAAATTCCATCCATAGTCTATATCGCAAAAATCAGAATAACAATTATTCACTATTCTTATTGTTGAGCCGGATCTAAAGAAAAAGAAAAGTTGCGGAAGCTGCGTCAACGCTAAGCCATAGCATTAGGGTGACGAGGGAGTGAGAATGAGATTGCGCTGTATTTGTCATTTATGGTCCCGTGAATTAATTGAATCCAACCCCCAATTTGCTCAAGACAAGATACACGAAAGTGTCGGACCGAGTGCAGGAAGAGTATTTCGTGATTTGGATGATGGGCCTCGAACCCACATGTCGTTTTCCCCCTTTTATTTCGTTGTCGTTTTCTCTATACACAATAATTTCGCTTCCGCTCGTTCCAAAATTCGTCTGTCGACTTGAAAAACAGCACCGGCAGCGGATTTCCGAAGATCGCCGTCCGTGTTGCATATCTCTCTATTCATCCCCCAATGCGAAAGGAAATCCAGTCCACAAACCCGTCAGCACAACCTACATCGCAACCTGTTTAAGTCAAGAAAAATTATATAAATAGTCCATCAATTTTGATCTCATATGCAACGTAATTCATGAACTTTTGATTTATTTAATATGGTTTGTAAATTTTGACACAATATGCGATATCGTCTCTAAACATTTAATTTGTTCGATATAATTTTTAAAATTTTGATACATATTCAATTTCTCTTGATTATATAAAATTATTCAATGTTTTTTTATGAAGTTTGATTAATATAATGACATATCAATCATTTCTATATACTTCATATATTAGTTAAAAAATCAATAGACTATATTAAATAAATTAAAAATTCAAAGACGATATTGCACTTTAGGTTAAAGTTCATTAATCACATTGCATATTAAATTAAAATTCATAAACTAATTACATTATTATTTCATTTAAGTCCTACCAAGTTGCAAAACCGAACGGATACCCAATAGAATCCCTTCCTTGGCCATTCCCTCTTGGAAACTCCGCCGGTCGCTTGTTCATCGGTACCCTCCGACGGGGACTTCGTCGACGAGCATTAAATGACTGTAAGTGGAGATTTGACGTAAAACAGTCACCCATTTTCTGAAATGAGACTTTACTGCGCAACTCACTTGACGGTCCAAAACTAACACCAATCTTCAATTCATTTCCCCTTGACGTTCCTAACATAACAACATCTCGCAAGGCGCGGATCGGATCTCACCGATTGTGGCCGCTTTTTCTCTGGCATCCCATTATTGCCGAAAGCGATGTTTCCCTACCCATTTCGTCGAGGCACGTCTTTTCTCTAAATAAAGTCAGGAGTAGATTCATCCTTATGGACTCTCAAAATCGGTTCGAGAGAATTTTATTTTGAGGAAATTGTTTTTTAACATTAGAATGAGGAAACATTAATTACTTTCTAAAAATATCTTTTTAATTCAAAATAATAAGTTTAGATCGAGAAAAACCAACATTTCATTTTAAATGAATAAAAATTAATTATTTTCCTGAAAAATTATCCTTTTTCATGAACACTAAATTGTCGGCTAGCTATATGTTCCGATGTAAGTGTCGCTTTTTACATCAGCAACTTCGTTGTCATGAGGAGAATTTGCTAGACACTTAGGGTGGCTATAAAAGTAGAATGGTTCCAATACTTCACTGACGTTCACAGAATGTTTTAGTTCTACTTCCTGCCCTTTCGCATTAATTTCGAAAACGTATGTCGGCGGTCTTTATGTTAAACCCTAGCTTTGAATCTTCCAGCATTCGTAATAAACAAAGATGACAAATTGACTGTGCCGTAGCATTCCTCAATCTCCAATTATCCGCATTTGAAAGGTAATCACTGTCCTCCTGGCTAAAAAATTCAAAAGGGTTTCTTTCAGCTTGGCTCAAAAAACCCAAAAACCCACCAAAACTAATTTTACTCTGAAAAATTGACTTTTGTGTAACAGACACAGGTGAAAATTTGACTGTGCAAGGTGTACTTCTCCACCAAAAAAAAAAGGTGTAATTCTCCACCGCCATCCGTACAGCTCGGCGGTGGGTCCCGTGAGCTCGGTGGTACCCCACGTGGCGCATTATCGCGACCCCTGTCGAGTCGTGGGGCCCGTCAAATTTCGAATCCAATTTTTTTATGACACTTAAATTAAAACAACAAAATAAAATTAATAAGAAAATGGGGTCACCGACAGACCAGCGCCCCTTGGATTTGTGTGGCTCGACGCGTCCGCGCAAAATCGTACGGATTTCTTTGTGGTAAAAAAGATGTCGTGGTTTGAAAATTGCGCAGAATCGAAAAATAAATTTATTATCAGATCTAGGGAGCGGTGGCCCGGTTAATTCCTTTTTTTTTAATTATTATTCGGAGGGGAATCCAGGTAACAATCTTATAAGGTGGAGTGCGTATTTTAAAGGACTTATCGCTTTCTCCAATGTTACATTCCATCGGGTCAATTTCCAATCAACGGTCAACGTCTCTCCGAATCATGGAATTCTATTCAAAACTACTCGTCCAATTAAAGCTGTTGGATCTGCTCAGGTTGTACTCGATTTCTTCTGCTTTTTCCATTGACCTGATAGGAATGTTTTTAATTTCATTCGAAAAGTTTGGATTGAGCCGTTAGAGTGAATCTTATATTTTATCTTTCGATTTTCTTAAATTTTATGGCTCATGTATAGTGACCTAAGGATGAGCGGTTTCAAATTGCACAAAAGTTGGAATCAATCTATTGGGACAAGTTCTTCATTTTCTAGAACTTGAATCCTACCTTATATATATTGAAAACCTAGAACCTATCTTGTTATGAGTTATAAGATATACCAAAGTTTCACTTAGATTATTAATTGAACGATTGCAGTAAATTATTATATTTAATAATCGCCACTTGTTCGGATTAATGGTTCCAAATTATACACTCACCATCAAATGCTATAGAATACCGTAGGATTGCATAAAGACGTAAACCAAGAAAAATACAAAAACTTATTACAAGCTATAAGTTTCAAGTTTCAAGTTTCTGGTTCTACTAATATGGAATTTTGAACCTATTCGTCAAAACAAATTCATCAATTTTTAGAATCTAAACCTACCCTACATATATTTGAACCCAAAGCTAGACAAGTTCCCATTGACCCAATTTTTAAGTTTCAAGTTCTACTTTAAAATCATGCTCATCCTTACTTTAACTTCTATTTTACAATTCAAGGCATTAGAGTGGTAAGGATGGCGGTGGAGAATTATCAAACAAATGATTTCCATGAATTGAAATTAAGAAGCTTAGATTGGGAGGAAAATGATTTCCCTTTTGACAAGAAAAAAAAAATCGCTTTTTCTTAATTATCAAACAAATGAAAGCTAGCTATTTTTCCATAAGAATGATTTTCATGGAAAATACTTTTATTTATCATGAAATTTTCAATGAAACAAACGCATCCTCCTTAATCTTAGATTTGAAACCTAATGGGCACATAGGGCTAAAAATAACTAGTTCATCTTTTCGAGTAAATCTGTCTAGCTTTTCAAATCATTTGGCCATTTCGACAGTATCGAAGATTTGAATTGGACATTTAGCATCTTATATGTATTTCCTATAGTATTGCTGAGAAACCATCAAGATTGAATTTCTCCTCTCACCCTTTCGTTCCATCAAAAGATTAAAAAGGTAAGAAAAAAATGAAGTCGTCATTAAGAACAACAACATGTTATTTTGGGGAAAAAAGCTTATTGAATGTACACACGAAGTCAATAAATAAAAAAACTAAATAAAACACGAGAGCTCACATCCCAAATGATTGAAAGAATGATTAACATATTTTAGTCAATTTGCACATTCCACGATACGGTATTCATCCTAAATTACAATGGCGGAAACGTCACTCTACAAAATACTCGACGGATGCGGCTGATTTACACCGTATCATTCCTCCGCATTCACCTCCGCATGCGTGGAAGATTTTTGTCTGGATTCGGATCCCAGATCCAGCAGATCGACGGTCGCAATTTATTTGGGCCCACTGATCTCGGATCTAGACAGGAATTCCCCTGTGCCCCGTAGTGATTAAGCAAGAGATCAGCAGGGACAGGTAGTCGGTGGGATGCCATTAATGCGAGATTTTTTATTTATCCGACGCTTAATGCAACCTTAGTCTCGTCGTATGTCGTGTGATTAGCATCTCCTTGTTTTCTAATCTCAAATCTGCTTCTAAACTCCGCCACAAAAAAATGCCATTTTCGTTTTATTCATCGGCAATTATTGGTGGCTGCATCGGGAATGACCACAACACCCATTGGCCGTCCCGGGGCTGTCCAACCACGGTGCTTCACAACCCCTTCACATTGTAGTGCGCAATTACTATGCCCATCACAGACCCATTTATTCGTTCAAATGTTTTTTCATTGAATCTTATTTAATGAGCCAAATTGTTCCGTAGATTAATTATATTCAATAAATGGATAATAAATAAGTTTAGAATGGTAAAATTTGAAATAACATGAATGTTAAATAGGTTCACGGTTTATTTATATTTAATCCACTCCACAAGTTTATTTTGTCTTTTAATCGATATTGTGTTCACTCACTCCGCATTATTGTCTCAGTGTCAAGCACTTGTATTTTTGTTTTCTTTCTTTTTGGTAATTCAGGAACTCTGTAAGCTGACGGTTGACAGGTAAATTCTGAGGGAATGATTACGTCACTTTTGGGATTTGAACATTTCTCCTTCGAGAGGGAGAGAAAGCTCAGCTAGTTGCATAAGAGGGGAGAGAGCTTGAGCCCGTTACACCGCTGAGAGCGGTGGTTCAGGCACTTGTATGTTTATGAAATTGTATTTGCGTGAAAATGGGTAAAAAAAAAAAAAAGGGTGGATTTAGGGAGGATGATTTTCGATTCGACCGTTCAAACGGTTACCGAGGAGGGGAGAGAGAGTGATCGGGTGAGGCGAGGCCCATGCTTGCGGGTGATGTTCGTCCGTCGCGAAAAGCGACGGCGTGGGGGGAGAGTAAGTACGTACGCGGAGTACCTGTGGTAAGTGAAAGTGGAAAAACGACGGGGAGCCACGCGACACACGTGGACCCCAACGCGCTGAAAGCTATTAAACTGATTTGTCAAAAAGGAAGCACTTTTTTTTTTTTGTAGCATCGGGTAAGGTGAAGCGGAAGACACTACACTTCTGGCTGGCTGAACTTTCAAAGTGGCAACAGCAGAAGCGAAGCGCGTCGAGTGAGCGACCGACCTGCCCAAATTACCATTTTTGCCACTCCCACTGAAAGTTCCTCCTTTTCGGAATTTTGCTTTTGTGTTCTTTTTTTTTTTTTATTTTTTAAAAATTTTCCGTTCTTTGCTAAATTTCTTAAAGGTGTTAGTTATTTACATCATACGGAAAAAATCAAGAGGCTTATTAAACTTCTCTTATTTAATTAATATGGAGACTCGATACATACTACGCATCGTTTATTATTGGTGATATCAGTTAAATCACAAAATGACAAATTATTACAAATAACAAAAAATAGCTCATGACTACGTTTGCTATCGATTGAAGCTATCATAATAACTTTGTTTCAATGTAATATGGCAAGACTTCGCACGCCCACTTATTCTTTGAGAGCATGTTCATTTGCTTGGGCGTAATCATTAGTTAAATATATTGATTTTGCATGAAAATGCACGTTATTTTGCATCTAGTTTGATAATTATGAAAACGTTGAATTACTTTAATGTAACGATACTCTTTTGGGCATAGCAATTATGGAACATTTGACCAATGATGCTAGCCAAATATTTTTTTTTTCCTGGCACAACAAGAAGTTGTATTCTCCAATTGATTTAGAGAGATTTGCAGCCTTGGAATTCCATTTCCCATGCCCTCAATATCCTCTCATTAGAAAGGAAATAATGGGTTGTGCCATTTAGTTTCTACGACTATCCTACTATAATTAATGCCCTGTCATACGAATAATTTTGACCAAACCCAAATGAAACGATTGCAAACTCAAGAATGCACATATATATATATATTTGTGCATTAGTTGCTAGCGTTGTAATGAATGATCCAATGGGAACTCTTCCATAGAAAATAGTGTCCATTGAATGAGTCGGTACTGATGCTATACAAATGTTAACCTTCTCCAGAAGTTAGTGCTAGAATTTCAAGCAACAGGATAGGGAAGAAAACTTGAGAAATTCAAATTCTTCTTAACTAGATTAGATAGTGGATAATCAAAATTGAAATTCTCAAAAATTAAAATTATGACCAACTCTTTGGTTGATTCATATCTCCTATTCAATTGCTTTATTTGTCCTTTACTCGTGTAATACAGATATGGTCATGTACTTTAAAATGGAAACAGAAGATGGATGTCGAATTGTATCAAGCTAATATCTTGCTCAGGGACGAGTGTGTTCATGCAATTTAGGATAATTACCATTATTAAGTATTAACCATATTTTTTTTAGCTATTAAATAAAAGTATGTTATCATATATTCCTACAACGTTCTATATGCTTTGTGTAAAATTATATTACTAAAAGTAAGGGAAAAATACGTTTTTTTGGTATAGTATAAAATTGGAAAGTTTATTTTCTATCATTGATCTTATAACAACTTATTTAATTTTTGTCGCTCTTATCTCAAAATCTCACATTTTTGATGAACTTTTTATTAATTTCATTAGTTTAAAATATATATTAAGTCTTTTAATTTACGACACCAAGGCACATTTTTTCCTTACCATATTGATGACATACTTTTTATACAGAGCATGTAAAACTTGGAACTCACTAAAAACATTATGCATAATGGGATATTTTAATATTTTTTTTATAAACAGTTCAGCAAAGATGGTGTTAATCAATCTTCATTGGCATTTTAAAAAAAATTTCTTACTTTATGCAATGTGTTGATTTAATTAAACTTCATCCATACAACAATTTATCCATAAACTTGATCAACAACATAGAAAAAACTAGATTTTTTTAGAATTTTATCTTTTCAATGTCACAAATTTTTATGGAAGTAATATCTACCAACAAAAGAAATATATGGTAAAAGAAATATAAAGCGGCTTTAATATACATGAAAATTTACAATGAACAACAAGTTAAACATGCGAAATCTTTAATTATTAGAGGTAGATTCCTATATAAATATAGAAAATTCATAATAAAAGAAAAGTAAATAAATTCGGAACTACCAATTTCAATTGCAATTCAACCGATAGATGTTGAGTTAGATTTAGTTATGCAAAGATTGGAAATAACGCCGGCCTTTTGAAATTCCACAATCTGGAGGTGGGTTAGATCGGATAGCACCGGCCTAAAGCACAAGATCCCCTCGAGGGATAAAATAAGATTATCTGGAAAATTCTAAAAACAAGCTTTCGTTGAAAATACAGAAAAGAGTCACGTGAAGCTTCAGTGGCATTCCCGGTATTACGCTCAAACACCAAGGTCAAAGACATAAAACCCCCCTCCCTCTTCAAAACTCCATTGACGAGCGTCTTCGTCCGTCCGCAGCAATCTCTCTGTGTCCCCCTTGCACAGTCCCTCCCCACTTTCGCCCACTTCACATTCTCTCTCCCTCTGCACAGCACACAAGCCCACCACTTTCTCTCTCTTGCCGTCTCTCCCTTTCTCTCTCTACGCGCACTCATACCCAGAAACGCATTTCCTCTTCTGGGCGTCTCTCTTTTCCTCGCCTCCACGCGAAAAGCAGAGGAAGAAAGATACAGCAGAGAGAGAGAGAGGGGAACAGAGCGGTGTCGACCTCCATGGCCGACCCCAGCAAGCACCACCTCCCCATCGGCGGCGGGGGCGGCCTCTTCTTCTTCTACTCCGACCTCAGGTCCCTCCTCCGCACCAAGCGCACTGCCGCCCTCGCCTACGGCCTCACCTTCGCCTTCGTCGCCTTCACCTTCTTCCTCCTCCTCAACCCCTCCTCCTCCTCCTCCTCCGACTCCTCCTCCCCCTGGTTCTCCAACATCTTCGCCACCGCCCCCGCCACCGCCACCGCCACCCCAACCGCCGCCTCCGCCGCGGATTCTTACAGATCTCAGTCCTCTCCCCTCTTCTCTTACTTCTTCCCCAACGAGGATGGCGCCGCTGCCGGCGGTGCCGTCTCGTCCCCTCCTCCCTCTTCGGACAATGTTCGAACCGGATCGAACGCCACGGCTTCTCGACCTCCGGAAGAGCGAAACAGCACTCGAGTCCCGGTGAATTCTGATAAAGATCCGATTTTTAGGCCGAATCAGACCGCTAATGCTTCCACTGCGAGCGCGGCGAAGCCGCCTCCTGCGCGAAACATCACTCTGAGTTCGTCGGGCTCGGCTGCCCTTGAAGCGCCGAAGCAAGACGAAGTGAAGAACGCGACGCAGAGCGCAGCAAAATTGGAAACACCGAAACCGACGACGCCTGAAGTTCCGAAGCAGAATCAGACGAGTGTCGCCGCGCCGGGTTCGTCGGCTAATCGCACCCAGAGCCCGGCGAAGCCACTCGCTCCCCCAGCGAAGAACGATACCGCGAAGGTAGCGCAGGTTGTCGGGGAGAAGCAAATCAAGCCGAACTACACGAACTCCCTGCTGAGAAAACAGGGCAATGACGCTGTTTCAGGGACGTCGGCGAAGCAGGGGACGGGTGATTGGATCGAGTCGTTGAAGAAGTGCGATTTCTTCGACGGGGAGTGGGTGAAGGACGATTCGTACCCACTTTACAAGCCGGGCTCGTGCTCGCTGATCGACGAGCAATTCAACTGCATACTCAATGGGAGGCCTGACAAGGATTATCAGAAGTACAGATGGAGGCCTAAGGGTTGCAATCTGCCAAGGTATGACTGCGTTTGAGGTTGATTTGAATTTTACCATGATTGTTCGGGCGATTTCATTGTGCCTCTTGCTTTAGCTAGAAACCAAATAATTAATGGTGGATCTACTCTTTGGAATGTGGGTATTGTTTTTTTTTTTTTTTTTTCCTTCCAATTATGTGCGTGCTTCTGGGGAGTGTCCACTCTGTTTTTTCATCTCTGTTGTTGTTGTTGTTGTTGCCCTTTTCTAGGTCAAATCTGAAACCAAGAAGAAAAGTTTGTTTTTTATTTTTTAATTGTGTTCTAAAACTCTTTCGGTTGAGATTGGGTGTATCTCGATCTTTTATATCTCGATCTAGTAGTTTTCAAAACTTAAGTTTTGCTTGGCCATGCAAATAGGTAACTGAAGATCGTCAAGCTTTTTTTTTTTTTTTTTTTTTTTCCTTCAATCGTTTTTAAACCTTCCTTCTTCCGAACACGGCTTTACCATTTTTGATGTGGTGCTACGTGCATTGTCCCGTGTTGTTGGAGATTGTGCAATTCTATGTTGATGTGAGAAGGTTGTGAATGATCAGGTTGAATGCGAGGCACATGATCGAATTGTTGAGAGGGAAGCGGCTGGTTTTCGTTGGTGATTCCTTGAACCGGAATATGTGGGAATCGCTGGTTTGCATCCTGCGAGGCGCTGTGAAAGATCACAAGAAAGTCTATGAAGCCAGTGGCAGACAGCACTTTCGCGGGGAAGCATCCTACTCCTTCGTATTCAAAGTAGGTTATCGAATTGTTCTCCTTTTCATATGACCTGAATTCGCATCCCTCTTGCTCAATACGCGTCAATTTTAGCCTTATCGCTAATGCTTTGGTGGTGCTATTTGGTAGGACTACGACTTCACGGTGGAGTTCTTTGTGTCCCCGTTTTTGGTTCGAGAATGGGAAATGCCCGACAAGAATGGATCTAAAAAGGAAACACTTAGGTTAGATTTGGTAGGAAGGTCATCTGATCAGTATAAAGATGCGGACATCATAATCTTCAACACCGGTCACTGGTGGACTCATGATAAAACTTCCAAAGGGTATGCCATTTGTTTGACCATGGATGTGGTAGATAGATATCATTTCATTGGTGATGTTTTGTTTCATATGGAAGAAGAGATCATTGTTACCATCGTTTGGATAATCTGAATGAATGATTGAAATGTTTCAGGAAAGACTATTATCAAGAAGGTAGCCATGTGTATGGTGAATTAAATGTTTTGAGGCATTCCGGAAAGCTCTTACAACATGGGGGAGGTGGGTCGATGCCAATGTAAACCCCATGAAGTCTATCGTATTCTTCAGAGGATACTCTGACTCCCATTTTAGGTATGCTAAGATTGCTCTTTAATTGCTCTCTCTGTGTGGGCGTGCATTGTTTGTGTGTGTAGTGTCATTAACAAAGTTGATGCGGAAGATGTTGCTCCAAGGATTCGAGATTGTCAATTTGTGGGACAATTGTGTTTCTGCAAGCCCCCAAACAATCTATCCACAAGTTTATATGAATTAGTGCTTAATGAGCAATGGTTGAATGTATATCTAAGGTAATAGATTCGTCATCTGATTCTAAAATTGTTAAAAAGTATGTAGTGTTCATAATTTAATGTTGCCGATGCTTTTGTGAAACTGATCTTTAGCCTGAAAGGTTTTAATGTTTGTCTAGTGTTCGAATAATGCTAGAGTTTCCGAGATTGATTCTCAACATTGGTTTACTTATACAGGCTATCCCATTGTTCAGTGAACTAATTTTGAAGTCCAATTTTAGTATCTCTAGCATTACTAAATAAAACCCAATCACCTCAATTGGACATTAAACTTGTATGTCGAAGCACCAAAGCTCATTCATCGGTTATCTAATCATCTTCCTTGAAGCTGCTTCATTTGGGGCTTTAGTGCGTTTTTTCATCTTATCAGCTTAAAAGCTCAATCTTTAACTTAGTCCTCTTCTCTCTGTGCAGTGGTGGACAATGGAATTCGGGCGGTCAATGTGACCACGAGACTCAGCCCATCAAGAATGACACGTACCTTCGACAATATCCTCCGAAGATGATTGTGTTGGAGAAGGTGTTTAGAGGGATGAAAACGCACGTCAATTACCTGAACGTCACCAAAATGACGGATTATAGGAAAGACGGCCACCCGTCGATCTATCGGAAACAACATTTGACGGATGTGGAGAGGAGATCGCCGCTGAGATTCCAAGATTGCAGCCACTGGTGCCTCCCTGGTGTGCCCGATGCATGGAACGAGATTCTATATGCCGAACTCCTGGTGAAGTTGAACCAGAAGTAGCAACCGCAAAAGAGACCCTGATCAGTCTCGAAACTGCACATATTACAGAGGTGAAATTAAATTCTTTTATTACTACCACGCACAAATGAATACTCCTTTCGGTCTTGGTATTTACACATCCAAAAGGTGACGGATGAGAGCAAGAACGAGAATAGCTACATGAAAGCAAGTTCTTCCTTTTTCCCTTCTCTTTTCCCTCCTGTTAAGAGAGTGGAGGGTGATGGATGGAGTGATCCCTGATGTAACAAAGTCCTATTTTGTTCATAAGTTATGCATATGAAAGATTTCATAGATTCAGCAAACGAAAAACCTATATATTTTTGGGGCTGAGCAATATTTTGATGCTGCCGCCTCGCTGCATGCATGGGTCTCTATAGCAATGTTACTCTTTACAACTGTCTAGAATTATGTTCTTGTTTTCGGAAGAGAACTCATGAAGGATGATACTGTAAGAAAGATGAAACTGGGTCCACCATGAGAGTACAAATTTCTTTTGCTGCATTTGCACTTTGCACCCATCTAGTCGAAGTCATCGAGAACGATCAATTTCTATGAACCTTTTTTTATTCAACGTTGCTGCTGTTTTCATGGCACGTTAGATCCAGATAACATACATTCTCTTTATTCTGCATCATCCTCGGCTTGCGGTGCTGCGGCCACATGTAATTGCGTAACGCATTGCAAACTGGACAAATCAACTCCTGCTTCAAGATCCGATCGTAATTCACGTGGAAGATGCTCCCCGCCCATTCAGCATGATGTTCTCTAGAATTCCCTTTTCACGCCGGCAAATATAAAATGCAGATCTCCTCTCGAACTTTTCCCTTGCATGTCATCACGTATTCTTCCTCCTGAAGCAACTCCCGGTCAAAAGGGTTCCTTTTGCGCGACGAAGGTGACCGACTGGTCCTGTCTTTCGCGATGGTTAGTAAATGATGAAATTCTCGTATTTGGTTTTAGGTTTAAAGTGAAGCACTTTGTCACGGGATCACATGGGACGGTTTGACCGCCATTTCTGACACTTGATTGCGGGAAAGGGACAGTGTCAGCGTTGATTGTGTCGGTTAAGTTGTCCTGCTATGGCGTTTGGCTGTTCTTTATCTCGAGAATGACAAGTGTATGGTTCCTGTTCTTCGATACTAAACTAAGAAAAGGTATCTCAAAGTACGGTCAATATTTGCTCCAAAAAAAAAAAGTACGGTCAATAGAAATTAAAAACTTAGATGAATTTATGTGTCGAGCTCTAATTTGACGGCCCGCTGTGGGCCACATGAGTCATTTTGGGAATCGAGAGACTTGTTTAGCCGGTCCAATCTTTTTCATGTCTGTGCTGTTATAGTAATTGGGTTGATAATGTAAATAGAAAAATTAATGAATTCTAAGAAAAAAAAATTAAAGGGTCTTTTGGCCCTCGAGAGTTGAATTTGCGATCCTGTCACGAGCTTTTATTCCAATGGCATGATGCAATAAACTTCAACTTCTTCTCCAATCGTAGCGTTTTGGCGGGGAATCCAATCAAACGCAAATCACGATGCCCACTTGGCGATTGATCCGACATGCAGAAATTTGACCATGCGTCCGCCGTGTCAACATTTTGCAGGAGCAAAATGACCGGATCCTGCTCAAAGCGCATCGAACGAAAAGACTTATCGTTGAAAATTGAAATCAAAGTATTGTGGTTCAATTGAAAACTTTACTGAATTTCAATGACTACTATCGGTCGTTGATCAATAGAACGGCAGTGGCGGCCGTCTTGGCACTGATTCTACTTGATTCATGTGATTCAACAGTTTGAGAAAATCTGGGTCGCGTATCCAAAATGGCCGGATTGCTCCAAAGTCCCTCGCATTAGCTGACCTCTAGGCCGTACGCAATAATTTTCTCCTAAAAAGCGCAATTATTACATCGTGACTAAACATAGGCATCGAAAGCGAGATTCGCATACTCATGTCTGGAAAGTGGAAAAGGCGAAAATAATGGACGCTTTAGCCCTAGCAGTTCTTCTTTCTGATGAGCAGCTGCTACCTTGTTCTAGCTCACCTTTCCTCTCATTTCGAATCTTCGCATGGCAGGAAGAGTTTTCCAACAACTCAGTTTGACCGAGGGCCATTGCACAGTGGTGGGTTCCTCACGTGCAGTGGAAAAGCGTTCCCAGATCGTTTCCTCCATCCACAGGCATTTTGCACAACCTGTGAAATGTCTACTGTCGCGTGAAAACCTGCGCAATCAACGGTTGTCTTAAGAGTTAGGTTTGACCAACAATAGAGGTTGGTACCGCCGCGAATTCTTGAGCTGCTAGTGAATAATGGTTCCTTCCTCCATGGTCCATGGGCTTATTCTTTTCCTCGTTAATCTCCGGCCGAACCATGTGGTTGTTCATCTAAGTTAGTCCTTTTGTGGAGTGTTGGATAGCGATGTTGTTGCGTTAATCTAGCGTCCGTCCAATCGGGCTAATTGTCTGATGAGATCGGCTCTCGGTGCCTCCATAGTCTTACTACCAAAGAGGTCCGGTTGTTTCCTTACCTTCTTTCTTGGACTTTCGGGAGATATTTATTTATTTATTTTTCTTTTAAATTGTCAAGGTCGTTCCATAGTCATATTGGATGCTAGCGTGATATTTAACAGCAACTTGACAGTCATGTCGTCGCTCTTAGAGTTATTCGGTGTTTAGAGGAGCGAAGGTGGACCGTTCTCCCTAATGACTATACAGTGAGATGATCGATGATTTCCAAATAAGCTTACCGTCAGCCAAAGGAAAAGTGACTAATATTTGGAAAACCTTCTCTGTTTATTAGTCCCAAGCAATTTACATCATTTGAGCGCAACCATAGGATCAGTGACTGCAAGTCGGTTTCGATCATTCGGACTTTTGGAATCTATTGCCGATGAGAGCGACCCGCTCATGTTTGAGGGAGGAAAAAGGACTTACGATGTGGGTCTAGGGTTCTTGAAGTCTGCTTGGCAATCAAGCTCAGTTAAGGATAAGATAAGATGCAAGTCCAATGATTCAATCCTCACCATAATATTCAAGAACCATTCAAGATCGTAATGATATAGAGGGTTGCAGCGGTCAAATGTCGAGTTACTATGGTCAACTCAAGATTTTTCTTTCTTCTCTGTCCAACAGTAAATAAGGCTGGAAATTCTTATTATTAGTGGGAATATAAGGAAAGTATGTGCAAGAACAACATGCGGGTAAAAGGACGAAGCTTAGTCCACTAAATGCAGTACTTTGCAAGGACGTCGTGGATTAGCTACCCTAAATCACCATGAACGCTAATCCTCTATATGTTTTTCTACTCATGTCGCATTAAGGAGGAATCCGAGAATATTTGTACGGACTTATTTTGCTATATCGATCCAACTGCATTTTATAATATATACGTCGTTTGTTTTGGTACTGGCAAAAAATACAGGCTTTAAATTCCCTTGTGGTTCATGCACTGTAATTGGCACCGTTGGACATATACTTCATATACGGATCTATCCTATATTTATTTTCCTGAAAACACATCGCTTTTCACAAGCAACAATGCCGAAGAAGCAGATCTCGAGCACAAAACTGCCACTCGTGCATGATGTTTAGCTTCCTATATATATACTGGATTCACAAAAACAACGTGAACAATCAATCAAAAAATATATAATACATCAATCTTTCCTAGAAAAATCATCAGACATTGGTTCGTGGCCATGTCGAAATCTATACGTCTATATAGTTAATAAGGAAAAATAGAGCAACTTAAATCTGAGACAAAGGAAGATAGAGCTGATTGAACAAGACCAAAGTTAAAATGGTGAAGAGAAGCCTGAATGTCATTTACAAGAGAGGAGAAGAGAACAGCGTGCCCATTGCTAATGCATCAGGAAGCAGCTTGAGCCTGCGTATTATTCGGGAGAGGCTGGTGGATTAAGGCTGTTCTAGGATTAGCCGACGTTAATGATGACGATGGAGCAGGCATTTTATTCATGTTAGTGGCGGCGGCAGTGGAGGTGGAGATGCGCTCGCAGGAGGGGCACATGGAGAGAGTGGTGGCTGGAACCGGATGTTTCATGAACGAGTAATGGTGGGAGGACTTGAGAGCCCTGAGTTCTTGAAGCTCCTTGTGCAGCCTCTTGTTCTCTTCTGTCAGTCTCTCGCAGCATCTCTTCAAGTGCTCGCAATCCACCTCCGTTTGCTTCAGCTTCGTCCTGACGATACACGTGAATTACATAAAATACGTCACAATCTGCTCTGTGATTCCTTTTAAGCAACCAAAAAAAGAAATATTTAGACTTTTCTTGTCGAGGTCACGATTTTATCAGAGTTTTGAAAATTGAACTTGTTAACATACACCGTACAGTGATATTTGATGCAGTTCTCAGTTTGGATCATCGTGAATTATGTGATAAGAGTTGATAAGCTCTCCATATATGGATAATGCATGCCCTAGTGTCTCAGCTCCAGCATGAGACATGTAGAATCAGATATGTCCTGTGCTAGAATTGCAGAAATATTTTCACCTTGCTCTTCTGTTCTGAAACCACACTTCTACTTGGCGAGGGCGCAGATTCAGCTGTCTTGCCAATGCAAGCTTTTCTTTCTGCGCATTTACAGAGAACAAGGTTAGCCCAGAAGAAGAAACAAGAACATTAGTGCAGGTACGGTGGAAATGAAACCCGAAATGGTACATATGTTGAAAATGTGTTTCGTTTGGGCCTCATACGTCGAGTGTGCAGTACTATCTCTTTGCATTTGCCAGTATTTCGTTGTCGCGCATTTCGTGAACTCACGAGGAGCATAGTCATCAAAGAGTCCGAATTACATTTCATCTTAACAGTAAGCTAGTCGCTTTATCACTGTATATTCTCAATTTTTGGTTACTAACCTTTTGAAGAATATTATTATAGAGTACTGCTGTGTATGTTAAGAGCTTGTCATGATCTTTTTGGGCAAATTCTTAGTATACCCTCAGCATTATTATTTACCAAATCCCTTGTCCTTCTCAAGCAATGATAAAATGCTATACTGTTTTCATAATTCCAGGAGCATGGTATTTAAACTATGGATAGGATCTTTCGCAAGTCTTAATTATCTATTCTATTATATAAAACAAAAGAAAGCCTCCTACTTTTAAGGGATTTTTTCTTTTCCTAAATATCCTTAATTGCTTGATCTACAAATGGAGAAATATCCTTAATTGCCTTTTCTATAAATAGATGTTCAAAAACTTGTTACGAAAGTATTGTCGAGTTCTAAAACTTAAAAAAAAATGTTATCAAATCCTAAAGTGTGTTACTAAAATGCAATTGAGTTTTAAAACTTTCAAAAAGTGCAATCATCATAAAGATTTGATTGGATTAATTTGACAAATTTTATGATTTAGTTGCACTTTTTGAAAGTTTATTTTTGGACAAGTTATATATTTTAATTGTTCTTTTTAAAAGTTTTAGGGCTAAATTGTACTTTCTTTACAAATTTTAAGATTTTCAATGCACTTATACCTTCTAACAAATATTGTGTCCATGGACGATTAAATTATTATTATTTTTTAAAATTTTATCTTTTGCGTTTTTGAGTATTATAGTTTGAATATTTTCTATCCTCCAACAACCTTCTGAAAAATAATTTTAAAACGTCGTAATTCTTTCTTTCTTTCTTTCCAAGAATAAATTTTTTCACATCCGTAATTTTTTAAAGTATTTAATGACTACCAATTTATTGCACGCACGCAACGCATGCACACATTTGCTAATATGTATATTAACCATTCATTTTAAGAACATATCAATACATGATTTATGTCACGATAGGTGGAAGTTTTCATTTACAGAAGTAAAAGTTAATCCCACTATGTACGTAAGCATAAGTAAGTTGGGGTAAAATTTATTAGTCACGAGATCAACAGTTTGCGCGCGCGCAAAAAGGAGTTGTGCGTAATCCAAGAACTGAATAATTTATAGTTCTACGCCGCTTCAATCTCTTCTGCATATTATTACACTTACAGGATTAAGGGTATGGTGTTCCTTGAAGCTCTCTTCAAGAAAAGCAGACTGTTCCTTGGAGAGCCTGAGCTTCTTCCGAGCCAAACCGTTGTCTTCATCATATTCATCGCTGCCTTTGGAACACGCCCTCTCGTTGTCGCCTTCCAACGACAAGGCGTCGACCGTCTTGCTCCTTCCGCCTGAGCCCGATCTGAACTCCAGCTGATGAAACGAAGATGTGCCGCTGTTCGGGGAAGACAGCCGCTCCGCCCCAGCATCCACCAACTCGGTCTTTGCCGCCGCCGCAGTCGCCAGCAACCGGCTCGGCAACCACTTCCCTTCGGCTAGCCCATCTGAAGAATCGCCTGTGAAGGTACCATGACCTGTTTTTAGTTGTGTTTTGCTCGAATACATCGAGAGAAGAGTTCTCGGACTTTATTACATGGCCGAAACAGACGATGAATTTGCTGAACTTATGTGAAAAGTTAGGGGATAACGAAAAGACAGAAACTCCAATCCCCAGGCTAAGAATTGGCGAAGGGATTCGATGATACGTTCGCAACACTGAAATAGTCATACGAGCAGCGGAAAAGTAATTAATAAAGAAAGCAATGGACAAAAAGATCATCACATCAGTCATTTGAAGATGAGCCAGAATCGGATGATAGGATTATCTGGTGAAGCCCTTTCCATATTCTTTCATATGGAATCAAGTGAAGTGATTGATCCCTTTTTCGAACAGGTTTCCTTCGTGCAAATATCGAAGTGGCCAACGAAAGACAGGAGGAAAGAAACAAAATAAACAAGGTTCTATGTTATCACTAGGCTATATAGACAACGTCGAAACTTCCTGTTTTGAGTTTCTAGTTTTGATCCATCTCGTGCAAAAGCTCAAATCTCAAAGCATCACGAAGTAGAAAATCAGCGAAAACAGGAGCTTACCGTTATTATCGTTGAGCTGAGGAAGCAAAGACGGGCTTCGAGAAGGAAAGAGATGAAGCTGAAGAGCCACGGCGTCTCTCGGCCGCTTACTCTTATCCTCAACATCGCCACAGCCGTGATCTCTTGCTTCCTTGGGCCGTCCACAGAAGCTGCTTCCCAACCCAAGATGAAACCCTAAGTCTTCCTTCTCAAGAAACGGCGCATCTCCCAAGCTCAGACCCAGCTCCATCTGATCGACGCCAAAGAGAGAGAACGCAGCAAATATGATGAAGGCTTTCAGGTTTTGGAAGGAGAAACCTAATTGTTAGTTCATTCCAATCCACGCACACCTTCACGCGAGTGCGCTTTTATGTTCATTTTTATTGCCTAGTCCTAGTAAACGAGGACAGAGATGGTCCAAGGCTATCCGCATTGGCGAACACACGTGAATCTACATGATTATACACGACCACGTTTTGTACACTTAAGAGAGAGATGGGGACAGAGAGAGATTTGAACTTGGTGGGACCGAAACATGCCAAGTTGCACGTATAACTGCGATGTATTTTTTTTCTTGTACCAAGTCTCGAAACTGCCAAGTCTTAGGTATGATGTATTTTCTCGTAAGAGATCCATTAAATATGCAAGTCTCTCCTAATAAAGTTCCACCTAACTATTATGTTAAATTGAAGAGCAATGTCTATTTTAAAGAGAATGACGAAAAATATAGGTTTTGTAGCTTGAGACTTTTGTTTTTGAGCAAAAATTAGCTGGTCTAATGAAAGAAATTGAATTAAGTAAAGTCAAGCGCATGAATAAATTGTTATGAAACTTAAATGGTTAGATAACAATACGAGATATTTTAATGTTTATTTTGCTTGGTGCAGAAAAAAATTGTCAATGCATTTTATGGAAAAGTGAATTAATAATATATGGTATATGTCCTTATGGATGATTAATGGAAACGAGCACAAGGCAGCAAACGTGACTTACTTCTCATGATTAAGCCAATAGTGGTTTTTTTTTTTCCCTTCAAGGGAGTGGTGAGGTGACTTGTCTATCTATTGATTTGGGGCTGATAGGTTGATGGGCTCATGATCATGAATCATGCGCAATGTTGCTACTGCATTATTGCATGTCGCCAAATAAGAGCCGTATCATCATATAAGCTAGCAGACGATAATTAATCAAATGGCTGAGAATTTTTTTGAGTATTATAAAAAATAAATCACCTAGCTGATAAATAGAGTAATGAATATTGAGCAGAGAAAGGACCAATCAAACAATCAAGCCGATGGAATTAGTTTGACCATTCTCTTGGTGATGACGATGATAGCGACAAGGCCTATTTTTTGTGTTTATATAGATCATCTATAGAAATTTGTTATATATATATTTAAGATTGATCTGGAAAATTGAATGAGCTCATGAATATGACATTTCATTAATGATTATTTCATTGAGTTTACTATATTCAACAGAACTCATCCCCTTATTTAGCAAATCAATCTGTTGTAGACTTTGTTTTTCCGTATAGTTAGAATCATTCCTGTTCTGTTTATTCCTTTTGACACGATTAGCATGGGATAATAATGAATGCTCAAACCCTTCAACTAACCAGCAACGTGCGCACGTGTAACTCAGCCATTGGTACACGACATCAATTGGCCCAAGTTGACCAAAAGCTGACTCTCCTTTTTTTTTTACTCCATTTCCTAGGGTTGGCTCTTATTTTGGGCAGACAAAGCGGGCAACTTTTACTATTCCGAGGAAAGTTTTTACGTGCCAAGAAAATGAGAGTAAATTACACGACTCAATTAAAAATATTATCCTTTTCGAGGCTCTTTTCAAATCACGCAATTCAGCGATTGGATCGTCTTTAGGACAGGCTCAATGTATCTCGATTGATCCATTTCTCGAGCAGTTTTAAGTCGTAATTTCTATAAATTAATCAGATATTTTTGGTAAGGGTTGAATCTAATAACATAAGAAAAGCGAGGACTTTCGTAATCTTTTGCGTTGATAATTTATTAATATTGGTTAAAATGGTATCACAAATCAAATTGATTTGAGTGATCCTCGAATCTCAGTCATACCATAGATTATAAAAAAAACATCTTGTGTTTCATACTGCGGCAGCTTTTATACTTGATAACTTCGTAACTAGGCAACTTGTTCTTTCACCTGAAATGAAAAGGGTGAACTTCTTTTCATAGCTCTTTTGAGCAGCTTTCCATCAATGCATCTCTTCTTTTTATTTTCCTCCATAGCGCAACTTGGAAGGTCAATGAATTGGCAATAGCAGCATCCGATGCCTCCCTGACAAATAAAACTAGGTTAACATAATTTTGGCTGATCCCAATTCCAGATCCACTCACATTACTAATTGGATTGAATGAATTTATATTCCTATCATACCAGGGAAAAATCAAAAGTATTTCTCTTAAAATTATATCCTATCATGTTTAGTTCTCTAGCAAGCGGACAAATGCAAAAACAAAGATCAATAAACCATTTCAACACATACGACGTAGATGAAATGCTCTAAACTATAGCTTTGTTTACTTTAAATCGCGAGAACTTAAGCAATAGCTACAACAAAAAGGTCGTCCTACGGTGACAAATTGACATGTATGATGAACGTTCCATATATGAAGTTCGAATAATATCTATCTATCAATAATTTAACCTATGATTTCTCATGTCTTATTTATAGCGCTGTCTGCTTTATCTAGTAGATTAGGGGACTAAGACTGAAGAATGGGGGAGAGAAAAGTAGGCGTATGTCGGTGGTCCCCTGCGCGTGGCTTAACTTTTCCTTTGTAATAAAGTCGTGAATGAAATCACGCATATGGACCAAGGGCTACGAGTCCATATCACATGACCCGCAATGGTCAGAGATATGCCATTGCTTTTGGGATCATTCGCAATTATTGAAGTCACGGAGGATTTCCCCCTTGGCCGGGAGGAGGCAAGAGATGGGATCGCATCTATGACTTCGGTGGAGTCGGACCCTCCTATCGAAGAGATCGATACTCGTCCAAACTCCATCATAAGGTCGCTAGACATTATCTTACATAACCTTGAAAGTAAGGAGCATCTCGAAGTGTAGATTTATAATCTCAACGAATTGACTGAATGGTTAAGTGCTCGATTTAGATTTGGCAAAATTCATGTCAAAAGTACAATATTGCTTGTTTTTCTTTATTTTTGGGTGTCGAAGCGGCTGTATGAACTCATACTATGAGTGGAGTCTTACTCGATGCACGTGGATGAGACGGTTTGTGTGTATCAAATAAGTTAATCCAACCTAACCTAATACTTCAGTTTATGAGAAAAAGCATACGGATATATGAATGAGGAAAGACAACTCGGATGATTATTTTACGATTGCCAAGATTAGGGCAAGAAAAGACACATTCGATTAACCGAGGCACGCAACTTGGGAATCAGAGGGATCATCTTGTTCCCTCCCGGAAACATCATGATTGAGAATATGTCATGCTTTTTTTCTTCATTATCAATTGCAGTGGCTCGCAATGATCTGCATCATCGTCCGTTTCATCATCATCATCATCCCGGTCATCATCAATCATCATCCCTCCCGTCTTTCTTTTGCCCTGGGATGCTGCGCTAGTGCGTGGAAAAGAGGAGACACGAGGCCCTTAGAAAAAACACTAATCTTAGGGCGTTCCGATTTCGAAGAAAAGCCGAATGATGTCGCGCTTCTGTCGACGTTGATGCCTGTTGCTGCTGCATCGGGCTAGTCAAAGTACACGATCCATCATTTCTCATGCAATGATGTGAATCATGAGCAATCATGGGGATCGATTATCTTATGGGAGCATATTGCGTTTGTGTGCTGTACGCGAAGACAAGCGAGCACACGCTGCATAAACGCCCTGCGTAATCACACGGGCTTCCTAGTTAATGATTCGAACTCAGTTTTATGGGAACATATTGATGTCCATTTTAATACTATTCCCCATTAGATATTACCCAAGTCATTGATGTTTCACGGACATGAAATTTCTAGAATGTCTTGGTATACAATCTTTTGACTCGTTTTTTAAGAATATTAATGTGGTGTACCAAAAGAGAAAGGCCCCAGGGTCTATCGTGTTTCGCTTGTTATTCATAAAAATGTTGCGTTTCAAGTTTGTATCCATCAAGCTTTTGTTGTTGTAATTGAATCAAACTATAGGTAATTGATGGCATTTTCTTTCTCCTAGTAGATCTACTTGGATTCTACCATCAAGTAACTCAAGAAGGTTAAAATTTATATTTAATAATAAACAAAATTAAAATTTCAGTTTGAGGTATTGATACTCACCACCTCCCAAGAATGTATAACATCAAAGGACATGCGTTATGTACGCTTTTTCACCTTTAGTCATATAAATCTCAATAAACAAAGTCAATCCTATAGAAAAATAACAATAGTGAAATATATATTTTGGGTTAATACCACAAAAAACCTTAAATTGATACACCTGTGATAAATTTACATAAAACTAAAACCTTAAATTGGTATATTTATGATAAATTTACTTTTCGTTAATTTTATAAAAAATAACAAATTGGTACATTTGTGACAAACAGATGATACAGTTCCAAATCGATACATCTATTAATTGCCACGTGCCCTCCAACTTAGCAATTTGACAATAGAATTTAGTAAAAGCTAACGGATGGTAAATTTATTATTGGTGTATTAGTTTAGAGTTTTTGACGGTAAAAAAATTAGTTTTAGGTGAATTCGTCACAGATATGCTAGTTTAAGTTTTTTCGTAATATTAACCGTAATATTTTCTGCTAGAATGAACAATAGATGGAAAGTTTAGTTTCTTTCACAGCAACCCATTTGCCCTTTCGTATAAAACATTAGATCTCGTAATGGTGCGACTTGGAAAGTGCGCGAGGTCGCGTGAATTACGTAAGTTGAAAACGTTGACTATTCATTGCTAAGGGGCAGCCAAAAAGTTGACCGCTCATTTTGCTGCCTTTTCGAGTCCTTTTGGCGGATGGCCATGGTGATTCTTGACCAGAAAGCTTCAAATCGATCTTGCTCGATGCTTTGTGCCATCATTGTCGATCCAGATTGATTTGAGTATTGCCTTGAATCGCGATCCTAGCGGCTAGGTCGCGATTATCGCCCCGCCTCCTTTCCAGGCTTAGTATCCAAAGGCAGGAAAAAAATTGTGGTCCTATGGTCATAATGGTTGACTAAGGTAACGTGCGTGGGAATTGGAGAAAGAAAAGAAGATGTCCAAATACCGAAGATACGCACGTTGGGCGGGCTCGGGCCGGGCCTGTTTGGGCCTGAACCTCTTGAAGCCATCCTGCCTAGGCCCGCCCATCTGGAGAGGTTTTCGCTAAAATAATCAATATAGCGACTTTGGTTCGTCACCCTTTTCCATCTCTTCTCGAGATTAAAACATTTGTGGAGGCCGTATTTGATAACCGGTCAATTCTTAGCTAATTCTGTTATTTTATTCTCCAGAATAAAAGAAAAAAAAAATTCGTTTGGTAATGTCAATTATTTTTTTATTATTAGGAACAAATCAATGACTTAGGAATAAATTTGGAACAAAATTAAAAAATAGAAAAATGTTATTTCTTCATCATTGAAAATAAATTTTGAATCAAGCCAATTTTTTTCTTTTCTTCTTCCTCCTCCTCTAAGTGGTGACCAAGTTCAACAATGGCTAAGTTGGGTGACGTTAACCTCTCTAGGGGTTGGCAAGGTTGTCGACTCTCGTATTTGGTAGGTTGTTCACCATCGCCAAGGTCTAGCGACCGGCTAAAAGAGGAAAAATAAGATAAAGAAAAAAGTGAAAAAAAAAAAACTTAGAAATTCACAAAAAAAAATAAATCAAGTCGTATCGAGCACAATTTTGTTTCTCCTATTTCAAGAATAAAAATTTTATGCAATTATCAAAAGCGTTCAAATATTTAGAAACTCATCCAAAAAACAGAATCAAAATTAAGTAGTTTTGAGCACAAATTATTTTCGGAAATAAAATGTTTATCAAATGCACCCATACTGAACATCTGCACGAAGCTGTGCTTCAAGGAGTACTCCCACGCGTTCTCCAATTACCAGACATTTGCCGCAATAGTTGGCTGTGCACATATATATATACATACAAACACTGCTCGCCCTGTAAACCAGGACCCGACCTTAACTCTGAGGCCCGCATGAAGGTTAAGAAAGTACACGTTGCCATCCGCAACGTTCTCAAGGAATTGAGAACGTCAAGGCTGCTGCGAGTTCGCATCCCCTGCGGATCAAACGAACAAAGCAAATACAAAATAGAGTTGAAGTAACGAGAGAGAGAGAGAGAGAGAGAGAGAGAGAGAGAGAGAGAGAGAGGAAACTTGATCTAAACATTCATTATTTGCACAACTTAGCAGGTAATGGTAATACATCTAATGATAGGATGTCAACTGGTCCTTATTGGCACACCAGTAGCTTTCTAGCCAGAGAATACATGACATAAACAACAATTTATGATTGGATCGGCAAAAGAACAGCGATTACATATTTAATCCTCGGACATAACAACAGGTACTAGACTTCCATGAGAATCTACAGGATCTCAGAGCGGGGTTCAGTCAAACTTTGTAGCTCCACTAACATCTCCTGAAAAAAAGAAGTAAAATAAGTTAGAAATGTTTGTAACTCTAAAACAGCAAATTGAATCAGAAGGCACGGTAGTGCCTAAGCAGGCATGATAAAGTATATGCCTTCTTTGGAAAGAAAGTTATCATGAGGGTGGGCTTCCATCAGAAACGTGGTTATGATCGTGAGCATTAAACATTAGAAACTTACGTGCTTCCAGGACCTATTCTACGCTCACATAATAAATTGCATAAATAAACTATAAAATTGCAAAAAGGAACATTTTAGCAATTACATTGCTACTGTCCCAGCGAGAAACTACTCCAGTCGAAACCTCATGCCCCTTCATCTGAATGAGGTACATCTTAAAGCAGCCATATATCAACAAGTACGTCAATGAGAACAGTTAAATCACATCGGGCGCATGGACAAATGCTATTATTTACTCGATCAACTTCTTGCAATAGACTACAACAAACCTAATCGCTTACACTTTGGACATGGGAAGGTCACAACATTTTGAACCTAAGTGACTGGCCCTGATAAACATGAAGATAAATCAGAATAATTCCATACCCAGCTGGACACTGCAAGCCACTTGGAGGCTCATTTGCAAGCACAACCTCCCAAGGGCTATAACTAAGGATGTAAATAAGTCAAGCTACTCATATTTAACTAAAAATATGTTTCACTTAATTTTGTCGAACTTGTATGATTTATTCTTTGTTGCAGATCATGGTATTTCTTCCTTGTTACTTTGATTATGACATCCTCAATCCAGCAGTCACAGAAGGTAATCCTTTAAGCCATGCCCATGGCCGTATTACCAGTACACAAGCACTTCTCTTCTGCTTCGTCCCCTCTACCCCCACCTTTCTATTCCGCTTTGATAAGATGCAAGATATCCCAAAGGATGGGTCAACATCTTCCACTAGAAGCAAGGACTTCTAGGTTGAAACTGCTATAAGTACAAAAGATTGGCGTTTCATTTTTTTGACTTGTAGTTTCTGTTTCACAGGTATTGAGCTGATTTCGCCAAAAAAGATTCTGAACTGAGATCCAGCACAAATATGATTTTGATTGAGCGCTAGGTATATAGTTCAAGTTGATTTTCGCACACAAAGTATATACGCTAAGTCAGGTTGAAGCTCATAAATATGTTCAGCCTCAGCATCTATACCATGCATTGCCCACAGAACAAGATGATCTATCCCCAAACAGAACTCAAGAAATAATAGAGCTTAACCATAAAAAATTCTGCACCAAGCACCAGAATCAGATAACTCAAATTAACTTTTCTAGACCTCTTATTTCACACGGTGGTGGTCAAAAGATTATATAATTTGCACATTTGAGATATTTGGGTTAGAGCATCAGTGACAAGTTCAAAAATCAATCTAAGATCTTTGCCTGCATTTTGCAAGACAAAGGCTAAGTCGTTCCCTTACTGTGGATGTCCTCCTAAGAAACCAAAATATTATGGTTTCTCTGTTTTGCACTCAACTAGGCTACACCATTTATCTACACTCAATCATTTTGCAATATTTCAACTTCTCAGTCCTATATGTTGACGGCCAATTTTGACATCTTTCAAAATTTTCCCAGCCATCCAAAGCGACATCTCTTACATCTTTGCTCCTATAGCAATATTGGCCTTCCCCTCACTTCCGCTGCTGTTACAAGCCACAATACTATACAAGCTATCTGATAATCTGCATAGCTAATGGTATCCATAATGGCTACCACACTCACTCATCCATCATTTAAATCGAAAGAATCACATTCTTATAAAAACTGCTAATTTGTACTAGAAAATCAGTCCAAAATTTTAGGAAGAAAGGGAGCTAAGAGGAAAAATTTATTATGCTGCTCCTCCAATCAATGAAGTAACAACTGATGCATCAGGTCAGTGCAGAATTATTCTGAAAAATTGCCACATAATAAAGGAAACATCTTTAAGTACTGACAAATAGCACTTACCTGGTTCTGGAGTACAAACAAAGTCAAACTTTTAAGGAAACTGTTGCAACAAGGTAAGCATATCTTCAGTTTAGTCGTCTTCTTCTGGGTGCACGAGAATCCCCACTGTCCAAATCTGAAAGTCGAGCAACATCATTTCTCCTTCTGGAAGTTGAAGTTGAAAGAGAGACCATGGAATCAATCTCCACAGCAGTGTCCACCTGACTTTCTGAGTTTATAACAGCAGCAATGCTTGAGAAAGAATCTCTATCATCAACCGGAGGAGGTTGCTCTTGGTTTCTTCCTATACTACGACTGCGCAAATATTCCACTAAGGCTGAAGCTGAACCAAGTGGAGTCGTAAGAGAAGAAATTTCTGCATTTCTAGATTGAGATCTTCTAAGTAAACGTGAGTGCAACCGGCGGCTTTCACCACTCTCATGGCTTGTGGTCTCATTTTGTGTTAAGTCAACTATATCATCTGGAGGAACGACTGTGTTTTGCTCCCTGCGCATCCTCCGAGAAGTTAGAAACCTGTCTATCAAGGAAGCGGTCCTCCCACCTGTTTCACGAGTACCATCAGAGTCTCGTAGATTAAAAAGATCTCTAGTCAAATCATATCTACTTCCAAGGCGTCGGATCATCTCTTCCATAGGGAAATTGAGAACATTTCTATGGATGGTTTGCCTCAAACTCTCAACACGACGTGCATGGGGCCTAACAGGAATTTTAAGACTTGGATCTTCCTCAGGCTCATGAATGTTGTTCCCACGGCCATATATAGGTGTCACGTTCTTACATGTGACTTCTCCTTTGCAAACCGGACATTCCTTGATATCCTCATGATGTTGTAACCATCGATAAAGGCATGGCCAGCAGAACAAGTGACCACAACAAGTAACAACAGGGTCTCTAGCCAACTCCAAGCATATGTTGCAATCGAAGAAACCCCCATCAGTCCCGTTATTCTTTGAAAGATTGTCCTTATCTGTCGCTCCGTCTTCTAAGAAGTTGGTATTATTTTCACAAACTTTGGGAACATCACTCGCTCTCTCCTCGGCAGTGACACTACCTTCACCTGCTTGCAGTGAAGTCCCATCAACAGAATTATCTATCAATTCACTAAACTCCATTGAAATGTTATGCTCCTGAGCCGCATGTCGCCATCTCCACCGCGGCCAACCCCTTAACCGAGCAGCTTCCCTGTGCCCACGAAGAGGCTCTCCAATCCAATCTTCCAAATTCACAGCTTCAACAGGTACAGATCCTGACCCTGGCTCGGGGATAGGACCCAAATTCAAATCGAGGTTCATCACACCAGATGTCTCCTCCGCCATCACAACCCTTTTAATTTAGGGTTTGAGTTACTTCTGATGAAGAACTCTCTCTCTATACATAACACGTCAAAATCCAGCTAAAAAAGAAAAGCGCCGAATTATTGGAGAGTACAATTATTCAGACGACAAGATTTCAAATTTATCGAAATCAGCCCCAAAACCCAGATTCGATAGGTCTTTCCCCATCCCAAACTCAGCAAACCCAGATGGAAAAATTGCACCTTTATCACCTATACAGAACAACCCATCTCAGAGAACAGCTTATCTCCACCGCAAATCGAGAACCCAGATCGCACTTCCCAATCCCATGAATGCCGAACCCGCGCAAACCGAAAACTCAGGAACCGACGACGACCCTGGCCAAAAGGGCTCACCTTTGAGGCCACAGCGATTCTGACTCCGGAGACAAAACCGATTCCGACAACAATCGGCGTCTTTAACGAAAGGAGAGCCGGGAAAAAAGACCAAAAAGAAGGGTAAAACCGATAATCAGGAGCCGGAAAAACCTGGTGTGAACTTTCGAGCGTCGGAGCTTCTTGTCCCTTGGGACGACGGCGAGATTGGAGGGGAGGGTTAGCTCGAGTCAACTCGAGCTGCTTGGGATCCTATGGAAATGGGTGGAAGGGAAGGAAGGAGAGGGCTCACGGAAGAGGGGAGAGAGCGCGTGTAATGAATTTTTGCACGAGTTCCATTGCGAGAGGAGAGAGCTCCTTCTTCTTCTTCTGCATCAGCAGCACCACCACCCACTCCAAAATTCTACGCGGGGCGCTGGCTCGCTTCCTAAACGGATCCCAACTCTTGCCACGGTATGTAAAGATGACCTACCGTTTTATTAGGAAAAAAAATCCAACATTCCAATGCCTCAATTTTCTACCAAGCCCAAAACTTCAGGTCCTGTGGTAATTTCACCCCGAGCTTCTTTTTGTTTAAAAAAATAATTACCAATTTGAGGTTCAATCTCAAATTTACCCTAAACTTTTTTGTTTTCTAAAGAACATCACCGATTTTTCAATCTTGTCCCAAATCTGCCATCATTAGCCATTCGTTAAAATATGCCATCAATTGTTCCTGATTTCTCTAATTTTCGTAGCATAGAATTTCATTTTGGATATAATTTTCTATGTCACATTGCTAAAGTAGATTTGTTACCATCGTGAAAATGCAAAGTCAAACAATTAATGACAATTATTTGATGGAGGGTTAATGGAGCTAGACTTGAGACTGAATTAAAATATGTGATTTTTTAAACAAAAAATTTGGGGCAAATTAAATTTTGAACCATAGTTAAAATTTGTGATTTTTTAAGACAAAAATAGTCTGGGGTAGAATTGGGACTAAACCTAAAGTTTGAGATTTTTTTTTATAGAAATTATTATGGTAAAATTAAAATTGAACCTAAAGTTTAGGATAAAATTGAGACTCAACCTAAATTTTCTAAATTTTGGGATTTTTGTTAAACAAAAGAAGTTCCGGAGAAAATTGGATTTGTTTTGGGGAACTAAACTGAGATTCCATCATATTAAAACTCAAGATCTATATATAATAATATATTGACATACTTTTGTGAAGTGAAAATTCTAGAAAAAAATTCATGCAATTAGCGTCTTAGTTTTAAAACATGCCTCATAGAGTGTCATTTTTTTATGTATGAATAACTTGGGAATTATGACTGATTTTATAGTATCTCTATCTAAAATGTTATGACATGGTGAATTTAAAACAGAGCCCATTAGGGAACACTCCACTTGCCCCGAATCCTTTTCTAATGAGCTTGAGTGAGCCAGGATGCTCGTGGCACCTGACAACTGGCCAACTATCATTAGTGGCACGCGGCAATCCACCACCCTTTGATTTTTGTAGGCAATATATCGCCACATGGTAAGATCTCATTGGTTAAATATTATCTCTCTGGCCCTAACTACCCATAATTTCTTCGTTCAATGCATGAGAGGAGAGAACGTCAAAGTCACGGCCAACAAACGTATTCAAAGACCTAGCATTTCCAAGCATGCCAATGACTTTGTTTCACTCAAATCCAACAAGAATCCGATGAAGCATCTCTACATATAACATACATGTGTACATAAACGAATAGTGTCTAATCAAGTCCGACAATTTCCACTTCGGCCCACTTTAGACATTGATGAGAAATCTCTTGAAAAAAAATACACTTTCGCAACAATCGAGTTGCTTTGTGGATTGCAAATAACCTAAAATGATATCTTATGCAATCGGTCTCAAGCTCAACAAGCTACAACTAGTCTAAGTGCAAGAAAAAATTGGGATGGGTCGCATAACAAGCTGATTTACAAAAATTAGTAGTCTTGACATAAGTTGCTCCAACTTTTTTGGATTATTTTTTTATTCTGCATAAATTTTTGAGAAAAATCGGGAAAAGGCATCCTCCAATTAAAAACGACACAGAGAAGTGAGAAAAAACTGAAGGGTCTCACTAATATCAAAGGAACTAGAAGAAGAAAGAAGACATTTTGACACCATATCAACTCTTTGGTCCGAGGGAGACTTGAATCAATCCAAACTTCTCACTTTCACCCAATACTCTAATTCATTGTAATAGCATGCTCCTCCTTTGTCCTTACTTTATTTAGAAAAAAAAAGAGCATGTAATTTTGTCTCCGAGCAAAATAAGGTATTCGTGTAGAGTTTTTGGACAGTTAGTCCAATCTAAATAATGTCGGGTAAATTAATTTCCAAGACAAAGATGAAGATAATGATAATCTTATAGGTCGCCGCCTTTTTGCTTGTCAAGAAGTAAGAAACTTTCGCATTTAGGTGAGATATGAAATCCAGTCAACCAAGTCAAATCAAGAATAATCACAATAATACAATGGACGCGACAAGAGAGGATTTAAAGAGAATAGTAATGTCGAGATTTATGTGAAACCCCACAAGCAATCCTGGATCGACTCAAAAGTACAAAGGGGTTTTGTCATATTAAGAACTACAAAGATACTACCCTTCTAACAAACATGTGCTTCCACTCTCTAAGAGCAAACTCAACTTAATTTGAAACTTGATACAAACTATTACTGATACAACAAAATCTTTCATCAATTTGAATGCAATTCAATCTCGAATGTGTATGAAACTCAAACTTCTCCTTCTCTCTTGTGTGCTTTTTATCGCTCTTACGTTTTTTTTCTCATTTTTGCAAGACCACACTTTAAAAGACTAGTAAGAAGCTATCTTGAAAATAGATTGATTATGACTTATGTAGCACCAACACGGACACGCGACACGACACGACACAATACGCTAACACGTCATTTATTAAAAATAGAGAATTTCGACACGTTCGACACATTATATATTAAATATATTTTTATAAATAAATACGTAAATAAATAATAATAAAATAGCCTAGAATTAATTTACACGAAAAATATTAAATAATATCATTCATTATTTTAATTTGTTACAATAATACACAAAATTTAGAGGAAAAAAAACATTTTTTAAAGAAAAATGCTGAAATGATATTTTTAAATTTATTCATTTATCATATATAGCATTTTTTATTACTTATTTCATAGTAAAAGATTTTTTTAAAAAAAAAAAATTCTAAAAAAAAAACTGAAAAAAATTGATCCCGTGCATGTATTATTTATAACAATTTTATTACTTCTTTTATTTTTTTGTATATATTTATATTTTAACCCCTCAAGTATTAGAAATTTTTAAAATTGACATTGTGCATGTCGGAATTATGGACTCACGTGTCGGAGCGTGTCGAAGAGAATTGACCACGTGTCGGATTTTTCGACACTCGTTGACAGCGTGTCGGGATGTGTTGGAGCGTGTCGGACACGTGTCGGAGTGTCGGACACGACACGAAAGCTTCCGGAGAGTGTCAATGCTACATAGACTACGACACTATGGGCCTAAATTATGGATCTTGCTCATTTCACAAACATACACTTAGTCCAACAGTATTGGACTACCTAATTATATTTTCTATGCATAATTATGAGATCTTATGACTATGTTTGGTCAACGATGAAACGAAATGGATCGATAAGTTTCAATTACAATCCTGTGGGAATAAAATTTTCATTTCAATTCTTTGCCAATAAATCAAAAGCCGTCATTTGAACGTATTGAATAGATTAAGAATGGAAAAGGGAAAAAAAGTTCTTTATTTAGAGAGAGGGTTTAAGGGCACTCTAGCAAAAGTATAGTTTTAACCTTTTGAAAGCGATTATTCTGCACTTGCTATTGCTTGACTTATGGTGAGATCCACAGCGGTGTAAATAAAAGTGTGAAAACCCGAAAACTTAGTTTGACCCAGAATTTTTTAGCCCAAATAGATCGGTTCGTTTTTCGAGCTTTATTATATTTTTTATTTTGGGCTGGCCTGGTTCTCATGCTCGCATTGTGTAGCCCAAAATGGCTTGGCCTGCCCCATTTTTTTTCCCGTAGAAATTTCTATATTTGTAGTATTTCATTGATAAATCTAGTCTTAAATGGGAAAAATGGGTTTTACAAGTGAACAAGATAATTTATAATACTACTGAAGTAATAAAAATTACTCGCAAATTTGTAAAAATTAAAACTTTACAAGTGAACAGACCGTTTGCAGTTTTTTTTTTTATTTCATTATGTCTGCGGCGTAGCCCAAGCCTAGTATCCCAAAAGCCCAAAATAGAAGATGGGCGGTGTATATAGTATATTTCGGGTTCAAGTTATTTTGGGGCTAAAAATTTTAGGTCCGAAATATTGGGCCGGTAAAAACATAAGGCTAGAAGCCCGATCTGGCCCGCTCATTTAGAGCCCTAGAGATTTGGAATTAATGATCGGTGCTCTCATCAACACACATCACTATCTATATTTATCCACTGCAAATCTTTCATGGGCGTATCTTCTTGAGAAGTTTTTAGCATGTAGTAATTTATGCAAATCTTCAATATCTACTGGTTGGAAGAAAATTTCTACTCAATACAACAATTTTACACTCAATTTAGATGGAGTGATTAGGAAAGAAAAAAATTGATTTAGTTAGTTATGAGATAATTGAAAGGAATTGAGTTATAATGTTGTTTGAATACTAGCGGGGGAAAGAGATGAAAAAAATGGATTATGGCCATAAAGGCATAAGCGAGAAAGAAAAATAAATTTGTCAAGTAATACAAGTTTCCCTTGGAATCTCTCCGAATGGAGGGAGAGATTTAAGGGGAAAATTACCAAAAAAATCATAAACTTATTGCGTTTGTATCAATTTAGTTATAAACCTTTTAATTTGGCCAATTCAGTCCTAAACCTTTTGCATACTGTCCAATTCAATCCTATTGACTGGAAAAGTCTGATGTGGCCTACCTAGTTAGCATCAGCCATCCTACGTGGCACGACTGGTGTGGACGCGGTCGCCGGAAAATAAAACGACACCGTTTCCTTTAATTAAAAAAAAAAGAAAAAGAAAAAAAGAAAGAAGACTCACGACGAAAAAGAAATGCTGTCATCTCCCCTTTATCAACTAAAGCCCTAATTTCTCAAATCACAAACTCACGAAGAAGCCAGATTGGTCTTGCTTTTTCTCTAGATCTGATCTCATCTTGCTTCAATCACATTCGCCAACCACAAAATTGTGAAGCTAGACAATCATGAACAAATCAAGTCCCCCTTTCACCGAACGCCTTCGTCCATTGTAGTCCTAGGTTTGAACGTACAAATTGTAAAGACCCCATTCGTTCATAACCTGATCAAGACCCAATTTGTCTACCACAAACTTCAGCAAACACGAGCAAGTGTTGTTGTCCCCGTTTCATTGTGTTGTCGGCAGCATTGAGCAAAAGCAACAACTTTACGTGGTGGTCCCGAACTCATCGAAGAACAGCCAAAGGTATGTCGTCCTTGTCTTATTCTAAATTATACATTTGCCTCGATTTGCCTCGATTTCTTCATGAGTGTTGTTGCTGTTCTTGTACTCACCATGATGTAGGATAGACTACACAATGACTAAAATGTCGTAAGAATCATGCAAGGCCATAAGCAACGCACTTTAAATACATAAATATAAGTTGATGTAATCGAAATATAAATCAAGTTGAAGAAATTCTAGTTTGCAAATTCTCTCTTTAAGCTCTCAAAACATATTATGTTGAGCGATTTAAACCATAAGAGTAACTGTAAAAGTGTAAATGCTTTTTCATAACAATTGATAAAAGAAGCAATTTTTGAGTATCTATCATAAATATAGGTGGTTATATAAGGATTTGATCATTCTTATCAATTTGCACTGATATTTTCAATAATCATAATAATATATGTCTAAATAAACATCAAACATATGATATGTACTTCATGAGCATTATAAGGTGGAAGTCCTTAATTCATAGCAATTTTAGCATTAACTCTTAATAACTTTCATGTTTATCTCATAAGAAAAGTTTACAGAGGAAGATATCGCATACAATTATTTTTATGCGTTATCATATTGTTCATTTGTTATATGTTTACTTATAACATAAGTTTTGTTTCTATGGAGCTGAAATGAGCGACAAGTTGGCATGGGTTTGCTTTTTCCAGGGGGGAAAATTTGTTCATTGCCCAATGCTTGAATATGTTGGGGGGAAGATAGATTTAGTGCAAGTAAACATCAATTCAAGGAGTTATGAAAGTTTTATCAGTGACATAGAAAATTGGGTAAATACTACATTTCAACACCTTTATTTTAAGTTTCCTGAAAAATCTATAGAAGATGGATTGAGATACATATGAAATGATAGTTGTGTTGTCGAAGAAATTTTCAATTATTTACACCATGGATTAATCGAGATATACGGAGAAAACTCTATAGTCGATGAGGGAGGTGATGGTGATGGTCAGGCTATTAGTGTAGGTGTTGATAATGATGCTAGTCAAGTTACTAGTAAGAGTGCTTGTAATGATTCTGGTTTAGGTAAAGATGTAGGGCCCGTTTGGTTCAACTTTGGGGAAATGCACTTGGGAGAATGCAAATACCTTTGAGATAAAGGGATTTCCCGAAATGCTTCACCGTTTGGTAAATTACAATCTCAAGTAGCTTTGAAAAATAATTTACCGTTTGGCAAAACTAGCATTTCCAATTAGCTTTTGCTATTTTTTTTTTTTAAAGTTTGAAAATAAAATCCGGTGGCGGCAAACCGCCGTGGCGAACAGACCAAGCTGGGGCGGCCAATCCCGGCCGCGGACCGCCAGGGCCGCCGGACCGCCGATTTGGCGGCTCGAGTCGCGGAGGCCGAGATCGCCGACGGACCGCCAGATCCCAGCCTCCCGACGCGGATCCCAGCCACCGGACCGCCAGATCTGCCTCCCGACGGCCGATCCGGCGGCCGAGGGCGTGACCTCGGGCGGCGTCGCCTGGTCGCGCGACCCAGCGGCGCCGCTTGAGGTCGCACGGACGCGGCGGCGTCGCTGGCTCGCGCGACCCGAGCGACGCCGCCCGGGTCGCGCGGACCCAGCGGCGTCGCACAGGTCGGCGCGACCTCGGGCGGCGTCGCTGGCCGCGCGCGCCAGCGAAGCCGCCGCGGGTCGCGGTCGCGGCGCCGCCTAGGTCGCGGTCGCGCCACCTGGGCGGTGGTCACCGGGGACGCGCGACCCCCGCGGTGGTGGTGGTTGCCGGAGAAGCCGAACTCTGAGGCGGCGGGGAAGAAGATGAGCCGAGCGGAGAAGAAGATGAGCCGGAGAAGATGAGCCGAGCGGAGAAGAAGATGAGCCGGAGAAGAAGATGAACAGTAATTTTTGCATTTCTGGAATGCCGAATGCCGAATGCCGCCCCTCCCCAGCTTTCAGCATTCAGCCTTCGGAATGCTCATATTTGGGCAAAGGGGCTTTCAAATATTTTGCCAAACACCACAATTTTTCCCCAAGGGGCTTTGGGGGCCCAAAGCCCCTTGGGAATGCCCAACCAAACACCCCCGTAGTCTTTGAGAATGATGGTGGTTTAGCTCACGATGGTGTATTGGATGTAGATGAATATACTGGCATAAAGTATGATGAATATATGGTGGATGATGATGATGATGATGATGAGACAAACTTCTTAGCTGATGCAATAATTTTGATTGATGATGATGATCATGATAATGAGGAGCTTGTAGAAGCAAGGAAGAACATCAGAGAGTTTCGCAATAGGGCCACAAAGTATTTGATTGGAGGGGAACATCTACGCAATTAATACCTTCCCAACAACCTGCAGTTGATGTGGATAATTTAGTTGATTCAGAAGTTGGTTACCAAACAGAGTACTCTGAAACATATGGAGATGAGCATTTGGGATATAATTTAAAACTAGAAAATGATAATTTTACTAGAAGGAGAAGCAACTTTCCAAGGTATGATCCTAATTATGCTATACCTGTGTTTATGGTGTCTATGATATTTGATAGTAGCAGACAATTCAAAGATGCTCTCATAAAATTTTTAGTGGCTGATAGTAGAGAGATAAAATTGATAAAGAATGAAAAGAAATGTGTTAGAACAAAATGTGTTAGTGAAAGTTGTCATTGGAGAATCTCTAGATCTATTGATGCTCGTAATGGATCATTTCATGTGAAAACCTACAATTCAGAGCACACCTGTAGTATTAGCTTTAAAAATAATAGGGTGAGAAGTTCTTGATTGACAAATCATTATATTGCTATAATAAAAGCAATACCAACTATTAAAACTATAAAACTATTGCTTTAAGGGGAACTTATCAATGAATAATTGGGGTTGGATGTGTGTATCAGTCAATGTACGAAAGCCAAGCTATTTGCTTATAAAGTGTTGATGGGAAACTATAAAAAGGAATATGCAAAATTGTGGGATTATACAGAGGAGCTTAGGATGAGCAATTATGGAAATACTGTTACATTAAATGTTGAAAAACTTGATATGCAATCTAATGCATTCTTTGAGAGAATGTATATTTGTTTTGCTGCTTATAAGAAATAGTTCCTTGATGGGTGTAGGAAAGTTGTCAGGTTGGATGGTTGTTTCTTAAAAGGAATTTGTCAAGGTCAGATCTTATGTGCTGTTGGAAGTGATGCAAATGATCAGATGTTCCCAATTGCTTGGGCGGTTGTTAGAGTTGAGAGTAGAGATACATGGACTTGGTTCTTAACACATTTGATGTATGATTTTAATATTATGCACACATATGGATAATGTTGGGTTATAATTAGCGACGAACAGAAGGTAAGTTTCTTATTTATAATTTTTCGTTAAGCTTATTAGATGATCAAATTTGTAAAATATGATTTATATCGTAATCATTTTTTCCAGGGCTTGTTATAAGCCGTGGCTGAGCTATTGCCTGCAGCTGAACATTAAATATGCGCCAAACACATCTATGCCAATTGGAGCAAAAAGTACAAATGGATACAAATGCAAATGATGTTTTAGCAATATGCTAAGAGTAATACTATGGCAGAGTATGATGAACACTCTCAAGTATTGAAAAAAATCAGCCTCATCACATATCATGACTTAGTTCAAACAGAGCCAAAACACTGGTCCAGAGCTTTCTTTTCTACTGATGTAAAATGTGATATTGTTGATAACAACTTATGTGAGGCATTTAATAGAAGAATTATAGATGTTAGGTGTAAGTCCATTTATAGAATGTTGGAGGACATGCGTACAATGATAACGACAATAATGCATACACAAAGAGATGCATGTGCTAGATGGAAAAGAGACTGTGGTCCAAGAATTGGAAGAAAATTGGAAGAAAATAGAGTTGGTATGATTTATTGTCACATGATATAGAATGACGATGTTGAATATGAGGTGATGGATGATGATGAGAAGCACGTGGTGGATGTCTTTAAAAGAGTATGCTCTTGTAGAAGATGACAACTAACTGGTATCCCTTGTCCTTATGCCATTTTTGCTATAAATCATAGACGAGATGATGCATATGACTATACTGATGAGTATTATAAACAAGCCAACTTCTTAGTTGCATATGAGAACATGATACTACTAGTTTAAGGAGAGAAATTTTGGAAAAAACTAATATGTAGCCACCAAAACCACTTCTAGCCAAAATAAAGCCTGGTAGACGTAAACAGAAAAGATCAAGGGAGGAAGGTGAGGTGGCGTGTGGAACTAGAATGTTAATGATATGAATGAAGATGACATATCGAACATGCTTGAAAATAGGACATAATAGCTCAACGTGTCAAATAAAAAAGATTGGGTTTACATTATCGCAAACACGATTTTCAAGACTAAAACTTTCAGTAAGTACTTCCATTTTCATTGTATCATGCTTGTTTCTCGAATAAACCTTTAAATGAATTTTCTCTTTGTAGGTTGAAAAACGTTCAAGCGATGTTAATGTACATGATAGTATTGGTGGTCATACTAGTGTGAATGTAAGTTCTCTTGTTGTTGGGATGGTTAATAGTGTTTTTTTAGAAATTTAGATTATAGTAACAAATATTTTATAAACATAATGAAATGTAATCATGTCAAGTTGAATATATAAGTGCCAAAAGTTGCTCGTCGAAGAGGACAAGAAGTGAAGCACCACAAATACCACCACATGTTGAATCAACATCGTTTGCACGTGTAGCTAAAGTTACAATAAAAGAAGTAGGACCATCATGGAAGAAGAAAAATGTCAAAAATATTGATAGGAAGCAATGTTGACAAGAAGCACTCGCGGGATTGGGTTTAGTAAAATACTGTGATAACTATGTTTTGTTTTTTTTTTTGTTTTTGTTTTTTTTGTCATTGATCGTTAATCAGTAATAGTGAGATAATTTGTGGCATTTGACTTTTTATTTTTAGATGATGAGATTTGTGCAATAGTGTCTTGGGTTTTTGATTGGAACAGATGGGATGTGAAATTCTTTATTGTAATCTCTATCATTTTATAATGAACTGTTTTGTTCATCTAATATGATGTTTGTTTATTATTGTAGATGTTTACCGTATTGCATTGAACTAGTTTCACTGTTTATTGAAGTAGAGGCTTGTTGTTCACTTCAAGTGGGGAAGCAATGAATAGGTTGAGAAATAGCTAAAAACTCAAATAAAAGCTTGCAATCAACTTTCGATTCATTCCCATTATAAGATTTTACATACAGGTACTTCGGCTGCGTTTGGTTCAGCATTTGCAATGGGCTTTGAGTCCAATGCAAATGCTGAAAGCCCAAAGCTACTTGGGAAAAATGCAATAGTGTTTAGTAAAAAATTTTGCAAATGAACTTTGAGTTGAATGTGTGTTTGGTAAGAAGAATATTTGCAAGGAGCTTTTGATGGGTATAATGTGTGTGTATATATATATATATATATTTTTTTTTTTTTTTGAAAAATCAGCTAAACCCTTCGCCGGCCGGCGAGGGCTGCGGCCGCCGGCGAGCCAAATCGACGCGGCGGTTAAGGTCGCGCCGGGCGACCTCCGGCGGCCCTCGGCTGGGTTGCGCGACCCTCGCCGGAGGTCGCCCTACCTCGGCGACCGGGGTCGCGGTCGCGCGACCCGGGATCGGCCCGCTTGGGTCTCGTGGCTCTGGGTCGAGCGACCCTCGCCGAGGGTCGCCGAAGGTCGGGCGACCTCCGGCGGCCCTCGGGCTGGGTCGCGCGACCCTCGCCGAGGTCGCCCGACGGTCGCCGGCGCCGGATCTGGCTTGCCGGCGGACGTCGTCCTGCTCCTTTTTCATTTAAAAAAAATAAATAAATACAGGGACAATAATGGAAATATGAAAAATTAATGAGGGTAGTTTAGGAAGGAAAAAAATGTTTTCAGCATTTGGTAGAATGCTGAAAGCTCAAGGCTGGTCCCTACCAGCCTTGGGCTTTCAGCATTTTCAAGGACTCCACTTTCATTTGAAAGCTCCTTCAAGGGGTTGCCAAACATCCTTATTTTGGCTGAAGAGGCTTTGGGGGCTGAATGGGTTTTCTAAATGCCTATCCAAACGCACCCTTCATGTGGAAGAATACATAACATGCTCAAAATATGTACCAAATAGCTAATAACACAATATTTGCAAATATATTTTATGGCAAACTCATCATGTTTTTCGTCTTTAAATTTCCAAATAACATGTGAGCTAAAATTACTATAAGCATCCACGACACAACCGACATTGTCTTCTATCTCAAATTTTCTTTTTTCAGCTTTGCCATATGTCACGACCCGAACCCCGGGCACATGCACATCCCTCAATGGTCGATTATAAATTTGCAACATCCTAGGAACTGTTGTCGACCCATTCATTTATTTTGCACATGCGAAAATGTAAAACAATCTCCATTCAACAAAACAGTGGGATAGAAACGTAGGATATTATTTTTCACAAACCATACCTACAACATTATTGTATTTATGTAAATAGACCAGTTTAACACCCCAAGGTTTGGTACAAAAGTGAAGCTGTTCGATTACCCATTAACTAAGCTTCTATTTATAAAACTGGGGTTTACTACTATAATACCATATTTCTCAATATCTTGGGGGTAAGTTGTCACCCTACATCCAGTCTTGACGGAAAACCCGTCATCACTTGGAAGGAGATAGCGAGAGTCCTACTCCTCCTTTACTGCGACCGATTGTACACGATCCGGCCTTCCTCCATTTAGGGACCTGAAAATGTTAGCCCACTAAGAGGTGAGATCACATCTCAGCGAGTAAATCCCCCAATTTCAGATTAGGAGAATGGTACATCCTGCATGCAATCTAATCAAGTTTCTCATATTTTCTTAATACTAGTACTTTCCTGCATGTTAGTGTAAATCAAATCATGCATAAGATATCGAGATCATATATCATCAGAATACTTTTAACATATACAGTAAGGACATAAACGTCACATAATTGCACGGGCCCCAAATTATCAGACTAAACCATTGTAGTACATCCCATACCGCACCACACAGTTCCGTATTTTAATTAGGTTCCTCACTTTCACCCATTCATGTGTCACAAATGATTTCAATGCACAGATAACAGTCTTCCGGCATAACCGAGCATCACCTCGCACCGTCGAGCGCGGCATTGTCTACATCTAGACGGCATTCCATATAGGAGTATTGGTCCAGCCTCCACTGCGACCGGCATCCGTTGACGTGGGGCATTCTCGAAGGAGTATCGTCCGGCCCAAAGGCAGGTGACGGAATCATGTTGTGAATGCATATGATCGATGTCACATTCAATAATCCATTATATACAGCATCCACAGCATCAATTGAGCAATTTTGTAGCAAGAATACTTCAAAACAACCATACATTCTTACTAGCCCAAATTCACAGAAAACAGTCTAATTACGCTCTCCCAAATTCGAAATCAGAAACCCACTCATATGAGTTTGAAAAATTCTCAAATTTGGACACGTGTTAGAAAACATATAAAAAAACATTTTTCATGAAGACACCGAGATCCAGATCCCTCTGGATTCGGCCCAGAAATTCTTTCTATCCAGCACAAAAATCGGGTCCAGTTCCAGAGAGCCAAACCTATCGAAATCAGTTCATTTTTGGGTCGAAATATTCTTCGTTTGACTTGAAATTTAAATATGTTAAACTAAAAGTTATAACGAACAACTTTTGTGAAGGAACCAATTGAAAATTAGACCTCTAAAGGTCATTAGCAACCTTTGGAATCATAACAGGTCATGGGTTACAAAACTGTCCGATTACTGTTCCGAGGATGACGTCGTTAAAATCGTCATCTTTTTAATTTCTAAAAATTAAGAGAAAAATATATGTTACTATTTAAGATGTCCAAAACGTTTCTTCAGAATAAAGTTATTTCAAAATCGCAACACAAAGTTGTCTACAAAATTAGCAAAACATACACGTTCTAGAAACTATTTTAGAAATCAGCTACTATTTTAATCCGAATCTTCCACCACGACTTTTGTTTTGCTCTCTAAACCTTATCTAAGCTTTTCTATATCTATCATAACGTCCCTAACCAACATTTATCCATATATAACGTCATCTACATATTTTTAACTTGTACAAATTCCTAATAGAGGTACTCAACCCCTAGTCCAGATTTAGAAGACAACCCTAATCACGGCTAACGGCGGCTCTCGTTGGTGCTTGGACAGCAACACAGAGACCAGCCTTGATTCTCTTGATGATGGTGTTGAGCCGAAACTGCAAAAGATTGTGCTGTGGTATGATGGCAACAGCAACACACAAACTTATAAATTTTTCGGTAGAGGAAACAAAATATGGAGTTTGGTCGGTTGTGCGGTTCTTGTGTGGGTGAGGGGGGGTTTTTCCTCACTGAAACTATATGACTTATATATGAAAATCATGGTGGTAGGCGGCTGACGTTTATGTGGGTCCAAGAATTTTTGGTAACGTCACGTTCACGCCTTGTTTTGTTTGTTAGTCTCCGGTTGGCAGAAGTACAGCTCAAGTGCCATAACTTGGCATCGATGGACACTTAAGTGCCATAACTTCAAAATGGTACACTTGAGTGCTAGTTTTGAAGTTAAATGGGACATGTAAATGTTATTCTGGCGAAGATTTGGCCAAATGGCTTACGTGGCGACTTTCTGGCGAGCTTGGTCCAAAACGGCGTCATTTTGCACGCTGACGTGGCGGAGAAAATGCAAAAACGACATTTCGTGTCTACGTGTAAATAATAATATAAAATTAATTAAATTAAATTTAAAATATTCAATTTTTTTAAAAAATAAGAAAAATTTAAATTTTTTAAAAAATTAAGAAAAATTTTAAAAATTAAGAAAATTTAAAATTTTTAAAAAATTAAGAAAAATTAAAAAAATTTAAAAATTAAGAAAAATTTAAAAAAAATTTAAAAAGGGGGAGGTCGAATGGGGTGGCTCCTCGCCACCCCGTTCGACCTCCCCCTTTTTTAAATTTTTTTTAATTTTTAAAATTTTTAAAATTTTCTTAATTTTTTTTTAAAATTTTCTTAATTTTTTAATTTTTTTGAATATTTTAAATCTAATTTAATTAATTTATATATTATTATTTACACGTAGACACGAAACGGCGTCGTTTTTGCGTTTTTTCCGCCACGTCAGCGTTCAAAACGACGCCGTTTTGAACCAAACTCGTTGGAAAATTGCCACATCAGTCATTTGGCCGGATTTTCGCCGGAGTGGCACTTAGTGTCTCATTTTACTCCGATATTGGCACTTAAGTGTACCATTTTAAAGTTATGGCACTTAAGTATCCCTCCGTGCCAAGCTATGGCATTCCAGGTGTCCCAACCTCGTCTCCGGTTTGTCGTTCAAGAGGGAGCATAAATGGAAGTATCACGTTCAAGGGAAGAGAAAGCAACGGTTTGTACGTTGAAAGAGACAAAGGAAAAGAATAAAATAAGAGAAAGAAGGGGAAATGTGGAAGTTGCCGTGTAAAATACAGTAGAGAGACTTCCATGCGTGAGAAAAGGGTGGGGAAGGAAAGTGGAAATTGCTTGGGAAGTTTCATTGTAGTTTCCTTCAGCTTTTGGCCTAATTTTCCATGGAAATTTTGGCCACCCATCACCATCATAGGCCCCACAAAGTTTTTCCAACGTTGTTTCTTCCAATTGAGATGGAAGAAAAGGTTGGAATCCATGTGAATTGCTGAATCCGAATTTTGAAGTTGATTCTTGTAACTTTTTCCCATGGAGATTGAGTTCCTTTCCCTATCAAGTGGTCCCTCTATCTTTTCCAAGTCAATCTCCATTAAATGCTAAGTAAATTGAGGTGAAATTGTAGGAAAGAGGGATTCCTACGAATTTCCTTTTTGAGAAGACTTCTCTTCTTTATTTAATTACCAATCTAACATATAATTCAATAGGGTCAAGTCCTTTAGTAACCACTTATAATACCTCTTAAATTGCTTCACATTAGAGGTCTTAAATCCTACTTAAAATGTGGCAATTCCCTTACTCTTTTAATTTGCTGATCTTGCATATTTCGTGAACAATTCCCATCATCCATAATTTTTGAGAAGACGCAACAATGTCATTGGGATGAATTATGACACGTGACAATTCTTAATTTCTGTAATCGACATCATTTCCTTGGTTAATTTCAGTCAAAATGTAATTTTTAGCGCAACTTAAACTATCGGTTAGTTTTTGGGAACTTTTGGTGCACTGACCTGTGGTCGATTATTCCCGAGCCACGATGTATATTTTCGACGCATTGACGACTCTCGATTGTCGTGAAAAATCTCAAGGTTTCAATTACGAGCACAGGATACCAAAACAACAGAAAAATCGGTTTAGTGCTGATCGACGAGAAATTTGTAATTAGTTGGAATCACCCAAGCCTAATTTTATTTCTATCGAATCGACCTATTTCCGATTTCTGATAAATTTTCGATTGTGCCGAACTGATCCTTGTAAACTAACACGGTCGAGCGGTCGATTTCTGGTCGAATTTTCAAGTCTGTTGCATCAAAATTCTTTAATAACTTTCTCGATTAGTCAAGTTATCTCATGAGTGATCAGCTCAGAGAATAGCGCTATAGGTACGTCGACGAAAAGCCGAATTATTTAATTGAAAATAGAAGCGAAAAATCAGACTGTCACACCATGTCTTACTTCACATGTTTCAATTGTGTCTTGAGAGTGCTAACTTCAACATCCATTAAACTATCATCATCCTCATCATGGGTTCAAATTGTTTCTTCTTTGACATTGTTTCGGTGAAATTTTTTTGACATACTTCTTGTTAGTTGATTGATTTCCACATCAACCCAGATAAAAAATCCGCAACTTCCCCCACTTTTGTATTTTGGGCAACCATAAAATCTCCTTCCTTGATTCTCGTATACATGCTGTCCGCAAAGGAGATTTCAAACTATAATAGCAAAACACAGAATTATCTTTGTCAATAGAAGGAACTGAAATCCTCGATTGTGACAAATTTGTGGATCTTTTCATGAATTCATAGGTCTCTTGTTGTGATGTCACCTCACTATCAATTCCAGTTGAACTCGTTTTTATGCTTTCAAAATTACAACCGTACTTTCCTCTTGTGATTCTACCATCTGCGAAGGATAAAATAATGATAGCATAAGTATTGCATCTATAACATTGTGGACTTGTCTTTTGCAGAAGCACATATTTATGATGACCTTAGCTAGTCTATTAAAGTCAGTTGACATATATATATAGGAGTAGAACTTACTACTAAATACAATATAATTGTTGCCTTAATAACCTCCCACTATAACTATTGCAAAAGACGAACAAATGCAGCATCAAACAGTTCGGATAATCTATCAAATAGTTCAACATTGCACAATGTAGGGGAACAAATGATAGGGCTAATCTAGACTTGAATATAACAAGATAGTGCTTAAAACAACATTTAGCAGAACTTGGAGTATTAAGTATAAACAGAGAAAGAAAACTCTCAATATATATCAAAATGAACTTTAATATCGACTCTCCATATTACAACCTATTTTATCTTTGAAAAAATGCCCGTGGCTTTAGCAGTGAGCAATTTGTGACTTATTCATGTACTTTGAATTTGCAAGTAAAAGCTACTATGCATACTAAAAGACATTTCGATAGCTTCAGTGAAAGATATGCAATCCAAGGTAAGCATATCTCATCCACTCACGTTAGAGCCCAGAATAATCAAACTCCAAGAGAGTGCAATTTGCATTCCTCCACCTCCGTTATATTAAAAAAGAAAAAGTTATACTAGGAAACCTCAATCAAAAGTTTCGTATGTCAATAAAGTAAGATTCATATTTCCAAACTTCAAAAATTGCATGAGCTGTAAATCTACATTACTTTCTTCAAATAGTTCATTTGAGTAATCACATAGCTAACCAAAATCATGAAAAAAAGGCAAGATTCACATTCCAAATCTTTGTAGATTGGACGAGCGAATTTGTGCAAAGGTGTTGGGCAGGCGTTGGGCAAGCATTGAGTGAAATGAGAGAATCGACCACTATTGATTTGATGGAAGAAGAACTTGGCTCGAGGGAAATTGTAAGAAGTGATCGAATTTGGGAGAAAAACTAAGAGAAATTCAAGATCATGATTTTAGGGTTCACGATTTTGGCCGACTCCAAATCTAAGACACTTTCCAGAAGCCTTCATGTTTTGACCAATACGCTTCGACACGTTCCGACACGCGGTTAACGAGTGTTGGAAAATCCGACATGTGGTCAACTCTTCCCGACACGTGAGTCCGAAATTCCGACACGCGACTCCGACACGCACAGGTTCAATTTCAAAAATTTCAATACTTGATGGGTCAAAATGTAAATGTATGAAAAAACAATGAAAATAACAAAAATAAATGGGAAATAAGAAAATTCTTACTCTCAAGTTTCTCCCTTATAAGTTTTGATCTTCCCGTTAGTGACGATGGAACGCCTCTTTTCTCGTTGGCGTCGTTCCGTTGCTCCCATATACTTAAAGTTATAATTTTTTTTTTTTTGCTTCTTTCCGTCTCTCGCAAGTATTGCTTGCGAATTATCTCTTTTGGTCTATGTTATTGGTTTGTGAGTTATCTTTCACATTTTCCGTGACAAATTTAGTAATTTAATTTTCTTTTGGTCATACTTCGAGAGTTCTTGTCATTGAATTTCATTTTTCTCGAAACTTGTTTTGCAGAGAAGCTCCAAGCTAGTTTATATCATGAATTCCGAACTATATTTAGGACTATAAAAAATCTCACTAATCCGTTCCTTCAAGTTTACTCTTTCATGTTTGCAATTTTTGAATTTCTCGTTCAATCTTTGTCAAATTAAAACAATAAATGATATCAACAAATGTTGAATTAACCATCGCCTTGGTGGCTGCGATGGTTTGGGCTCTCTCCCCCTCACGAAGGGGAGGAGTTCGAATCCCCTCACAGTCGCTTGGGGTCTTAAGTGAGACGTTGGGGGTGGTGGGTCCTCCCACTTACGTGTCCCCCCAAGTTTACTCGTCAGCTGCTAGTTGTACGGGGTTTCTGGGTCATAAAAAAAAATGTTGAATTAATATTTTTAGTATAAATTAATTCTATGCTCTTTATTATTATTATTATTATTATTATTATTATTATTATTATTATTATTATTATTATTATTATTATTATTATTATTATTATTATTATTATTATTATTATTATTATAATTATAAATATATATTAAATATATAACGTGTCGGAACGTGTCGGAATTCTCTATTTTTTGAGAAATGACGTGTTAGCGTATCATGTTGTGTTGTGTTATGTTGCGTGTTTGTGTCGGTGCTACATAGCTCCAAATTGGGACTTTAGGTAATTTGGGGTTTGGTTCATGAAGGGGAGGAAGGTGACATTCTTAGTAAAGACTTTGTTTGACAATTTTGTGGTTGACGAACGTGATTGAAGCAAGATGAGATCGGATCTAGAGAAAAAGCAAGAGCAATCTGGGTTCTTCGTGAGTTTGTGGTTTGGGAAGGACGACATACCTTTGGCTGTTCTTTGTTGATTTTCGGATCACCATGTAAAGTTGTTGCTTTTGCTTAATGTTGTCGACAACACAAGGAAATGGGGACCACAACACTTGCTTGTGTTTGCTATAGTTTGTGGTAGACAAATTGGGTCTTGATTGGGTTATGAGCGAATGGGGTCTTCACGATTTGGACGTTCAAACCTGGGACTACAATGGACGAAGGCGTCGGGTGAAAGGGGGACTCGATTTGTTCATGATTGTCTGGCTTCACGATTATGTGGTTGACGAATGTGATTGAAGCAAGATGAGATCAGATTTTGAGAAAATGCAAGAGCAATCTGGGTTCTTCGTGAGTTTGTGGTTTGGGAAGGACGACATACCTTTAGCTGTTCTTTGTTGAGTTCGGGACCACCATGTAAACTTGTTGCTTTTGCTCAATGCTGTCGACAACACAAGGAAACATGGACCACAACACTTGCTCGTGTTTGCTGTAGTTTGTGGTAGACAAATTGGGTCTTGATCGGGTTATGAACGAATGAGGTCTTCATGATTTGGACGTTCGAATCTGGGACTACAATGAACGAAGGCGTCGGGTGAAAGGGGGACTCGATTTGTTCATGATTGTTTGACTTCACGATTATGTGGTTGACAAACGTGATTGAAGCAAGATGAGATCAGATCTAGAGAAGAAGCAAGAGCAATATGAGTTCTTCGTGAGTTTGTGGTTTGGGAAGGACGACATACCTTTAGCTGTTCTTTGTTGAGTTCGGGATCACAATGTAAAACTGTTGCTTTTGCTCAATGCTATCGACAACACAAGGAAACGGGGACCACAACACTTGCTCATGTTTGCTGTAGTTTGTGGTAGACAAATTGGGTCTTGATCGGGTAATGAATGAATGGGATCTTCACGATTTGGACGTTTGAACCTCTACAATGGACGAAGGCGTTGGGTGAAAGGGGGACTCGATTTTTTCATGATTGTCGGACTTCACGATTATGTGGTTGACGAACGTGATTGAAGCAAGATAAGATCATATATAGAGAAAAAACAAGAGCAATATGGTTTCTTCGTGAGTTTGTGATTTGAGAAATCAAGGCTTTAGTTGATGAAAAGGAGACGGCAGCATTTCTATTTCTTCGCGAGTCTTCTTTTCTTTTTCTTTTTTTTCTTTTTTTTTTAATTAAAGGAAACGATTTCGTTTTATTTTTTGGCAACTGTGTCCGTGCCAGCCGTGCCACGTAGGATGTTCGACGCTGACTTGGTAGGCCACATCAGACTTTTCTGGTCAATATGACTGAATTGGATAATATGCAAAAGGTTTAGAACTGAATTGGCCAAATTGAAAGGTTTATGACTGAATTGATACAAATGCAATAGGTTTAAGACTTTTTTGATAATTTTCGCGAGATTTAAGATGAACATAAAATTGATCAGACCAATCTTTCCTCTCTTCTAATCCCTTTTAATTATAATATCTCTTTCCCTCCATTCAAATACAATTGTGTCTTTAGAACCCTTTCTCTTCCCTCCTAATTTCGCAATATGCAAAATATTATGAAAGGTGTTGCCCAAGAGAAAAGAAAGGGGGAAGCAAAAAAGTTGCAGTTATGCCAAACCAAATGCTAACATTTTACTCCTCATTTTTCCATGTTGACCTGTAAGATGAGGCCCTCCACTTCTTTGCACTATGGCAAAATTATATTGTCCTTATGCTTAAAAAGATGATGACCAATTGAGGGTATATCTTACTTACGAGTAACATCATGAGGGCTTATCATCCATTGGGAGGCCAGTGGTTTTGGTCTGTACTACGGCATGGCAATAATTCTCCTATTTTATGTGTGGTTTGATGCATTCTTGCCTCCCTTGCCATCATAAAAGTCTTTCTAGGTGTCACATCTTGTCCATCTTGACAATCGGTCCCTTTCCTTGTTAGATTAGGCATGAGCCTAGTTCGTCCATGAACCACTCATCTTTTGAAGATGAGCCTAGTTTAATATCATATGTAATGATCCTATTTATTCTTAAGTAAATAAAGTTTTAATCTTCGAACTAATCAATACGAAGGAAGTCAGCGCCTTTTCCTCATTCTCCTCCCTTAGACAGCCTTGAAGGATATCATCAGATATCACGATTAAAACACCGGCCCGTTCAACCACATTTGTTATTGAATCGAGATGTGTCTAAGTCATTGTCTCATGTACTATCACCTTTTTTTCACGAACTAAAATATTATGCGGTTGACGGTAGTGCACGTTTATAAGAGTTCCTAAAGAAGGGGATGATTAGTATAAGAAGATCTCAACAAAGACGCGTAAAACCGTGTAATAAGAATTTTAATCTAATCGACTCTTAACACTGCACGCTTAACAAGAAATACAAACCTATGGCTCGCTCCCCAATAGAACTGATGTATTCAACCATGCCTGATCTTTAAATCTCATTGTGCTTTAATATCACATACACGCAAAGAAAACACCAAAAAAGAGAAAGAAAGAAAGAAATAAATAAAGAGCTTTCAACTCCCGTTGACCTTCTTGCAATTCGATCTGATCTCCCCACTACTTCCGGTGAGAGGACTAATGTTTCCCATGTTTATCATCGATTGAGCAAAGCTCTGGAAGAAGGCGCTCTGGTTGCCGCTGAAGCTGTTGACGATGGAGATCGTTGCGGCGCCAGATGTTGAGAACAGCTCTTGATCGGACTGAAGAAGCCCTTGGTTGTTCTGGAGGTTGGCGTAGTAGTTGTTGTCGAATGTGTTCACGGTCGTCGGGTCGAGGTTGGCGAGGACGGAGCCGCTTCCATTCTGTGGGCAAAGTTGTTGGAGAGTGGTCAAGTATGAAGGACTTATGGTTGGATCTGGGCTGCCACTCGCGTTGAAGTTGTAGAGCCTAGGGCTGAATGTCCTGCACTGTGCACGTCCAAAGGTGTGAGCTCCTGTTTCATGATCAGATGCACGAAAAGTTAGCTGAGGCAGAACAAAGAATCTGCAAATGCTCAGTTATGGAAGTCGATGAATAGAGCAATGCTAGGTATGCTTAAAATAAGTTGTATACCAAATAAATGTGACAAATTCAGTAGGATGCATCTGAGTAAGTGGGTCACGTTAAATGTAAAATAATTGCCATCTACAATGTTACTTGATATATTAATTTAAAACGACCTTAGTAAACTTATCATTTAGCATATAAATCTAGGAGTTTGTATGCAAATTTTGACACCATCCTTTGGATCTTCATATGCAAGTCCAACAATACACTTTAGCTCTTCTTTTTGTCTGTGGTTCTTTACCGGAAAGAGTGACAAGGTCATTGGTGTCCAAGCCAACAGCGGCGAATTTGGAAGTGAGGTTAGCCAAGGAATCAAAAGGGCTAGGTATCGATGTGTTCGCTCCTGCTTGGTTCGCCGTCAAGCTGTCCCTCCTCCCCGAGAGCACCGTCCAAGATGGACCTCCTGACTGCAAGTTTATAAGAGTGACAATCAAGAGAAGCACCATTATGATTCGTGGAAGCCAAGTATCAGTAGCCAACCCTAGATATGCTTTGAATTTATATTTAAAGTTTCTTTGACTATAGCTATGTCTACCAGAACGACAGAAGCTTGAGCACCGAGGGCGAGAATGTCGGCGCAAGACACGGTCCCAGGACAAGAGCTCTCGATGGCTGATTTGATGTTGTCCACCACATCGAACCCTCTTGTCGAATTTGTATTCGGAGCTGCGTCTTTCTCACTCGTAATGGTTGCGCTGTTGTCCAGCAACAACGATCCATCACACCCCTGTCAACACATAGTATGCTCAAAAGTTAGTTCAAGTGACCAACTACCCGATAATCGGATTGAAAGTCAAAACGAAAAACGCTTAATTTAGGACACGCTGTTAACGGGAGTTGACCAAGACCAAGCTTAGGGACTCACGTCAACAAAGCAATCGTGGAAATGGAGACGGAGGAGGCTGGCGGTGATGCGCGGGTCGGATTGAAGGGCCTGCTGGATCACGGTTTGGACGATGTTGGACACATTCGGGCATGATGTGGCATAAAAGTTTGAGCTTAATTGAGCACTCGACGGATGGAGGAGAAACAACAACGCGGCGAAAACCGCTATCCCCATCAGCGAGGAAGGAGCGTGAGAACGGACCATCATGACTATTATTTTGATGTCGTTTGGAATTGTGGACTCCTCTCAAAAAACAGTGGAGAACTTGAATCGTAAAGCACATTGCTGGTCCTGTATATATAGTAAGGATGCGTCGGTGCTCCTGGGGCTCAAAAGTCGTCATGAGCGCGTAAAATCATTGAAATTATTGCTTGCCAGCTCCGCTGATCGAAGACTCTTTCCATCCTTACTCCGTAAGGTAACATTATTGACGTTCGAATTAGGCGCAAGGATCGAACATATAGAAAACCACGGCGCGAAACTTCGGAGATGATTCCGTGAGAAGTGACGATCGTAATAATGATTAATCAACGTTTTAGGGCAATGATCATCCTCCACACACACCCTCTAGAGCTTTGAAATTTTCAATGCATGGCGCCTCTTTTTTCAGCTCAGATCCAATCAGAAGCAAGAAGGAGGAGAAATCGAGACGGCAACAAAAGCATATATAAAAGCATTACATTGGGTAGTTTATTCAAATTAGGTAAATAGCTGTAGCAAAACCAGCATGCTTTATCAAAATCAAGAATTAGTTGGTCGCTGTCTCTTCCGCAATCATAGGGGAGTGTGTAAGTTAGATTTGATGTGTACATTTGGAGCGTTTCTCTTCGAATCTATAACCATTACACGTCAATTTTTAACGGAGCTTGTGCTTTATATATTAGACCGGCCTGCTAATGATAGCGATATGCTTCATTATTGCAGTTTTTGTGAATCGACTAGAGTTTACAAGCCAAAGTTAGGTTGCGAGATTAATTTAGTAATGATAAATTTTATTTTAAATGATTGCATACATGGTTATTGTTTGGGGCTAGGGTAATCTACTCGTTTTTGTCTAGAGAAGTTTTAAAAGCCAAACTTATAATAAGGGGCGTGGACGCAATTAGTGAAAAGTGAAAGAAGTTTCGCATAAGTGACAAATGCAAACGCAGTCCGAAAACAAGAATCCGCTTGAACACAATGTAACTTTTGATCAAACTGGAATTTATTTCGAGGATCATAAGTAGAGGTCGAAATCTCACTGCAAGTGCCTTAGAGCTCATTTTTTAACCTCAAGATCCACTGTTTTAGGTGTGTTTTTGGGGAAGTTTTCAGATTAATTTTTTTTTGGGTGAAAGGTAATCATATTAAGCTAAAACCAATAATTACAACAAAAACGGTACCAAAACATACACTTATAATGAACAGAGGCATAATGAGTGGACGGATGCCGAAAGAAAAAAAATAAAGGAAGCAATAAGGCACAAAACGTGGTTAAGCCGCACAACTACAGCCACAACCAAAAAAGGACCATACAAAAGAAGGCGACCAGCCGACCAAACAATGGCAACCCTAGCCAAAACCAAACAAAACGTCATTGCCCAAACGGTAAGGACGAGACAACCGACAGGAATCAAGGCCAGCACCGATACAACAGCAGCGGGCCCTCCTGCATCACCACTCCAACCTGGAAATATTATGGATGCACTGAAGTAGAAGAAAAGATGCAGGGGTCTATCCCCCAGCTACGTTGAAATCTCCTGTTTCTTGGGTTGTCTTCAACATTCGAGAAGGTTAAACTTTATTCTTAACCACTTTAATAAGGTGGTTCTTTACGGTCAGAAGCATGAAGGTATAGTTCCTAAAGAGAATCCCATTCCTATATTTCCAAATAAGGTGGCAAAGAGCCCCAAAAGAGAACCGGGTGATAGAGTGATAGAAGTCCTATTTTCCCAGGAAGTTTCTGGAATTCATCCCTCTAAAGTGCACTATCTCAACTCATTTGTTATTTTCCCGTTCTTTTTATTAGTTAGGTAATGTTATCCTTGTCCATGCTTTTTCAACGCCAGCTACATGGCTCGTGCTTAGTCCGGGCATGTCTTTGTCCATACTTTTTAGAATATATAAAAACGTTAGTCAAAAGAGATGTGATGAAAGAAACTGAGGGTTAGTGAATTATAATGTTCATAAATTAGTAAAATACCATAATTTAAGGAGATCAATGATTGATTGGAGGAAGAAAAAGCGTCAAAAAAGTCATGTCCGTAAACCATGGAAATATAGCATGAATTACGAATGATTTTTTTTTCAAGACGATATTAACCTAAGAATGCAAGGACAATATAATAAATGCAGGAAATTAAATTTCAGAACATTTCTTCACTATTTGTGAATTTTATTGGCATCTTTTTGCTCCTGTTCTGTCTTTCGAATTTGTTGCATGCAGGATCTCTAAACAAAAGCAAGCCTACTATTACGAAACCTATATAGAAGAAAGGAAGATGAATACAAAAAGTCTTTCATTATTATTTTTATACGCTAAAAGGGAACTACCATGTATACCAATAGGTTTCCATCTTGAACTTATCAAGCCCAAGCTCTCTCTGCGCTCTTCAATGGGATGAATTCTTGTAGTACATGCTAGGTGGTAGTTGTGGGTGTTGTTCATGCGCAAACTCCTATTTCAGTGGCAAAATAGCTCCTAGAATCAAACATTGATGATGACACAGAATCTGTAGAAAGAGACCTAGTTCAATATATGTAGAGATTAACACTGATGGCAAAAGGGTGCGGGCCACAGTGTTGTGTGCTCTTCCCCTTGTCTCCTTTGTTGGCCGCTGTTTTGGCATTCTTTTGCTACTGTTTTTATTTGCATTGTATCTTTTTCACAGCTCTTCCCCTCCCTTTTCTCCCCCCTTGCCCCCTTCCACTTGTTTGGACTTCTTGTCTTTCTGAGTGTAAGCTGGTGCCGGGGTCTCCTTGCTGTACAACTATATAGCTTTTTGTGCAAAAGTCTATATACTTCTTACCTTTTTCCAAAAAAAAAAAAAAAAAAAACACTGATGGCAAAAGGTCACTTCTCATTATTTGTATTTGTTAGGATGTAAGACTCTTCCACACTAGGTGAGACACAAACTAATCAATCAGGACTCTTCCACACTAGGTGAGACACAAAACTAATCAATCAGGCCAACCGAGACACACTAATACAGTGGAAGCAATGAGAGAGGATTCAAAGAGAATAATAATACCAGTATTTCTATGGAAACTCTTTCTGCATGAAAAGAAAAAAAAATCATGTGGTGACGAAATCCAATACCTAACTTCAATAAGGAGTACAAAGAAGTCTAGTCACACCAAGAATTACGGAGACATAAGCTTACTCTTTTACAAGACACTGTACCACAAAGTCTAAATTGCAAAGCATGTGCTACCACTCTCCAACAGTAAACACAACTCATTTGAAGATTGATAAAACCATTTAGAAAAACAATAAATACAACAAACTCATATATACTTCAATTTGAAGGCAATGCAAACTTGAATGAGTACAAAACCTGACTCCTCTTTCTCTCTTTTCTCTCTTAGGTCTCTTCTCATATTTGAAGGACCACATTGTTAAGACTAAGAAGCTATCTTAGAAATAGACCCACTACAACACATGTGCTATTGAGTTACAATTCATGGGTCTAGCCCATCACATAGACACTTAGCCCAACAATATTGATCTATCGAATTATATATTATGGGTTTAATCACTATAGATGATAAAGAGATGATATATTTTATGATTATGTTTTTCTAAAAAATAGATGATTATGGTGAGAATCCAGTTATTCATTTCAATGTTTAGCAATAGTACGAAACCAGCCATTTGACCCTATTAATTAGATTACAACTCAAAAAGGATAAAAAAGGTTTTATATTTGGAGAAAGGGTTTAAGAGCTCTCTAATGAATGTACGGTTTCAACGGTTTATAAATTGTTATGCATCTGCCATCTTCATGAAATAATTTTGACATGTGCTATAGCCCGACTTATGATGAGATGGGGTGAAGATAAAAGTCTAAGAACCCGAAAGCCTTGCCCAACCCGAAAATCCTTAGCCTAAATAAACCAATGGAGTTTTCGAGTTTTATAATATTTTATTAATTCCACTTTTGTCGTTACATGGAGAGACATTTCGGGCTAGCCATGTTATTGGGCTTCACATTGTGTAGCTCGAAATGGCTCAGCCCATCTGACTTTATTAATTTTTTATATACGTGTTTTTATGTTTGTAATATTTTATTAATATTTTTAATTTATAGATGGGAAAGAAATGGAATTTTTACAAGTGAACAGAATAAGTAATTATATTACGGGTTAATATCACAAAAAACCTCAAATCAGTAAGCTCGTGCTACATTTATTCTCTCTCAAACCTATATCTTTCAAACCTATATATAGGTTTGAGAAAGAAGAAATGG